>NW_009218827.1:36884-39064 GCF_000690835.1 Fulmarus glacialis
ACATTTTCTGAAAAGGTTTCAGATATAACCTACTAAATGAGCCATATTAGGCACTGCAAGAGCAGTTCACGTTTGCTATGGCCTATGCAGTTACTGTTCAATGGATAGAGATATGTGGGCCAGAGAGTCAGCTGTGTGGCTGCCTTGAGATCAGTGGAGATCTGTCTATACCAGCAGCTGAGGTTGGTTGTTTATTTCCAAGACTGTCAAACCTCGAAACCCACCTAAAAATGTATATAAAAATAGGAAATATTTGCATACCTTTCTTAGCTGTTTTTATAAATACTTACCAAACTTAACTTCTACATCATACAGTGGTAGTGAAATTACAGACATAACATGCAAAACTGTAACGTGGGATATGCCTATCAGGGTTTGTAATGATGATCAAAGAATACTGAAATTGAAAAAGACATTGGTGACTTGCAAGTGTTATAAAACATTGATTTTCTTTCAAGAGTAACAGCTGATTCCAAAAGAGTAATAGCTTTGCAGGTGGATCCCCACTGTACAAAAGGATTGCCAAAAGGATTGCTATCTAAATTAGAAAATTGGGCAGTATAAACACAGGCAAAGAGGCATGACCCTGGTCATATTCCAGATTGGACTTGAGTCACTTGGGCCTTGCCACAATGTCAGTGATTGCAAACTGCTTCCCACAGAAAAGCAGTTCTGTGGCTTATACACAGCTTAAATTTGGAAATGCTTCCTGTTCCTGTCCTCTGCCTGCCTGCTTGCTCTGTTTCAGACAAAGTATCAAACAGCAGTATTCTGCATGTAATTGCCCCTTGTATATGTTTCCCTGTGACTCAACATTTGTGGCAGGTCTATTTTAAAGACTATAAATTTTGGTGTAGTCTCGTGGCACTGCTGGAATGCTAGTCCAACGACAGATTCTCACAGGATGTGGCGAAAACAATGTCCATCTGCAGAAAGAGAAAAAAGATGAGTTGGTACATGAGAATATTTTGGGTAACCCTATAAATTTTGTAATCCAGACAAAAATAAAATCCATATTGGTTCCTAAGTCTAAGCGTTTTGCAATACTTATGACATCATCTGTTCAGAGAATTCTGGTGATACTCAGTTTGAATATAGAATTTGTATGAAATGTTCCCTCCCTCACACAGATGCTGTATGCTGGAGTTCACAGTTTATTTCACTCCCTTCCCCAAAGTGCAGATATTCAGGAACATAACACACACACAAAAAAGCTATCTGACACTAATGACCTGACTTGTAGCATGCAAAACAAAAGCAAAACAGTAAAATAAATGAAGGGGATGGGGGTGGCGGTGAAGAAGATGACTGTCAGAGGTTTGACACAGAGGTGACCTGTTTGCTCCTCTAACTACTGTGGAGCTAATTAAACACAGCATCTCTAGAAATAAAGTGCTGGAGAGAGAGAAAGTAGTTGCTTTCGCTGCATATGTCACTTGGGATTATGATTATACCCATTGCTAAAAGGCAGTTGAATAAGCAAATGTTGTTTTGCAGGAAGTAGGAAAAAAATTCCATCTATCTTACTGTACAGCCAGACACGAAATGTATAATTCTGGTAATGAGCACTGGAAGTATGAGCTATGTTTTAAGCCATTTGAGTTATATTTTAAGCCTCCCTTCCCCCACTCTGTTTAAAGAGAAGGGAAAATGGTTTTATGTAACAAATGCATTTTGTTGATATAAGAGTATATATCTCAGGCTTTATGCTGAAAACTGTCTCAGTGCTTTAATGCTTTTGGGCTTTGTTAACGTTGTGTTGCTGTTTCCAAACTCCTCCATCGCTGGCCACGCTACCTCAGCCCCGCACCCTGGCCAGTGCAGATCGCCCGACAGAGGATTCCTGCAGGGAATGTGTTTGAATCCCAGAGGATCTCGATTCACTTTTGCTTTTACGTTTCCAATGCTTATATTTTCCAAGGATCTGATGGGACTGCTACAAAACCCAAACCTTCAAAACCGTGAACCCATAACCACATCAGTAACGTGAGTGAGGGCTGTCAGCGTCACCGTCGGTCTTTGAAGTGACGCCCGCGCTCCTTCCAGCCGGGGATGTCCCAGGGGCTGAAGGCCACAGCGGGCACCCGGTACCAGAAAGGAGCTGCAGTGTTTTTCCCTCACGGTAGTTTCAACTCCTTTTCCACAGAGAAATCTTACCAAACGGAGGCCAATGGGTACGG
>NW_009218828.1:0-3361 GCF_000690835.1 Fulmarus glacialis
GATTCTATGATTCTATGATTCTAAGTGAGATGCTGACTGCCCTGAGCTCTCCAACTAGCATTATTAGTGTTCTTGAAGACATTACTGAAGGCATTACTGTAAACTGTTTCTGGATCTGACCCTACGAGCTTGATCCAAACACAAATATTAATAGCCTTTCAAAATATACCTGCCTGTCAAAAACTGTGACATTTACAGGGGATACATTAACTTTCTATATTGACCACATCTTCCGAAACAGTTCGGCACTACAACAAACTAACAAGAACAAATGAATAGGAAATTCTGAACATGCTAGCTAATACCTACATGACAGCAAGTAATGGTATGAGCCAGAAAGTAAATGTATTTGTAAGTGTATATTTGGCAGAAAAGAATAAGAAACTAAAGAGAAAAAAGCGTATTTATCTTCTTCACTTGATTAAAATCAACTTTGGTAAGAAATACAACTAAAATTGCTATTACTCATGAAAAATGTGTTTACAAAGTAATTCACAATACATCATGCCATTTTCATTAAGATACAGTACTTCTGCTCAAAGAGAATTCCAGTACAATATAAAAATTACAGCCAACTGCTAACTCTGCTGTTTTCAGTTCAAACAATTAGAAACATGGAAAATCAGCTTTTGATTTGCAATTTTTAAAATATTTTCAAAGAAAACTTACAGCAAAAGCAAGAACATGAGTTCCTTCTTAGCACCACCTGGACCGTACACATAACTTCAAATTACCAAGAAACAGTCTTAAACTACTTGATTGCAACAGTGGAACAGAAACGTAATAATTAATATGCAAAATGGCAGATTCACATTAATGAAATTAGTAGGAAAAGATAACACTTCTCACCATAAAGACTACTTATTTAAATTCTTTTGCAAGTGAGTAGAATTTGGCCATGGTTGGCTCTTCACGTACACAGATGCAGCACTGGTCCCTTGACACAGTTGTAGATCGGATGTAACACTAGTGAAGACTGAATTCACACACTGTGAAGACTGAATTACAAGTCCCAATTACAGCCTCCAGCTCTTCTTGTATGTTCCAATGTTTAACCATTACGGTGAATCTATTCCTGTTAGATCTAAATTATTATATTTCTGAATCCTTCTGGCTTTACTGCAGTGAAGCTGATTATCGAAGCACAATGCATGACACCTGCTTTCCTCATTCTACTGCCCGAGTAACTTGTCTGCTTGACTTCAAGAAGGTACTAAACAAGCAATATCTAAACTATCAGAGTAGCCATGGATGAACCTGCTTTAATGAAGAAAAAAAAAAAAAAAAAAAAAAAAAAAGAAATTACTGGAAATATTTGCAGTTTTACACCTATCATAAATGCTCCCTGAAAATTAGTTCCTGAAAAACAGTTCTGAAAAATAGTTTGCGTGTCCTTAACTAAACCAGAAGGAAGCAATGTATAAAACAGTGGGTTTTGGAGGCTGCTTTAGTACCAACTAGTTACAAAGAAGTCAGGTCTGTAGTGCAAACCCATACCTTTTGTCTCCACTTTGTCCTTATGTTTGACTAAGTCACGCATGGTTCATTCAAATTTTCTCTCACTAATCAGGGTATATGGCGCATTTGTACTCCTTAGGCTTCCACAGTTTCCACAAATGAAAATTCATGCTGGGAATCCACCCCACACAGAGCAAGGGGAACCCAATTTGCCTGCAATTTTCTGAACAGTTTCAGCTTCATAAATGTACTCAGCATACTGTTTTCAGCTTTTGTTTTGACCTTATTCATAGTTCCTAGCTTATAATCTAATATTGCATTTCTCTCACACCTGGCCAGTTTGGAAACTTCACTAAAATGTAGTGTATCGCTAAAATAAACTGTGTTATAACCGTGCTATTGTTAATAGAGTTCACCATTATTTGCAGTGTGAACATTTTTTCTCTGTAAGAACTGTGTTAGCAGTCCAGAGAGTTGTTGCAGAGCTGATGGTTCAAAAGGCATCAGAAAATTGCTATAAAATAATTAGGAATATTTATTTTTTTAATAATATATGCATGATCCTCTATACATAAGCACAGAAACAAGCAAAACTAGGGAAAAGATAAATTTAAAAAAAAAAAAAAAAAAAGGTATTCAGCATAGTTTTGAATTATGAGAATTGTGGTAACACTCTACACCTTCCAGCCTCTTCAGAAAGGATACATAGTCCTTTGTTTTAAAAAAAGTGGAGAAACATCAGACTACCTGTCAAGATGATGGGGAAAAAAGGCTAGGGAAGGTTTGGTCAGGATGGATTTTAAGGGGAGAAGGAGGAAGCCACTGTCATCATGTATCTCAAACCAGCACCTTACTAGTACAGCCATTTCACCCATGCTGAAATAACTACTGGTCCTGCCCCCAGAAGGAACAAAACTTCAAGATAAATTATCTCCATCTCTGTCAGCATGAACACCACCTGGAGCCAACTGATCCCTGAAAACATTTTCACAGGTTTCTGCCACATATAAAACATATTTCCTGAACATCTATTGGGCAGGAGTTAGCACAAGTTTTGTATTTAGTGAAAGGCAGTGGAGAGAACAGCCAAGTCAAAGGTTTATGGAAGGGAGAAAAGCTATCTGGTTTAGCATGTAGCTGTCATGAGTTATTTTATGGGATATATGAAACCTAGTAAATCACATTTGCATCAAAAAGAAACTACATCCAACACTGACTGAAATACATCCCCTTGCTATTGCCGCAACCTGAGAGTCTGACCTTCCACATTACATTTAATAGGAGACAGAAAGAATGAGAGCCACATATAGTAGAGAATCATCTATGAAACCTCGTAAAAATAAATATTTGCAAGTCCTAAAGAAAACATTAAGAAATAAGAGGTGTATGAAAAACTGTTTATGAGCTCAAACGCAGAAAAAATGTCTTTTTTCATATACTTATAAATTAATCCCTTCGCAGAAAGAAAAGACTAGGCAAGCATATATCACACAACATAGAATTCCAACAATTACTTATTTTTTATTTCCATCTATAAATTTGAAAATGCAGTTGCCAGCTTTTTTGGTGCCTGCTGTAATTTTCCTGCAGATGCTACAGTCTCCAGACAATTTAGGATAAGATTGACACATTAAGTATGAAGTGGTTTCACTTTTTAGCCCTTATGTCACATCCACAATTTGCTTATCAATCCCTTTCAGGGAAAATACAGTTTTATACAAAAAAAAAAAAAAGCCCCAATAAAATTAGTAAGGCACGATTATTCATAGCTTAAAGCCCAGTCTTAGATACACTCATGCATTCATTTAACTTCAGCTATACGAATTTATTGAATTTTGTGCCTGTAAATCTATGCAAAATAACAAATACTAGTTCGTTTTTAAGTCCGGGAATCTTTTCCCTA
>NW_009218828.1:3399-28301 GCF_000690835.1 Fulmarus glacialis
AGAATTAATAGCAGCCTATCCACTGACAGCTGAGACTCACATTTGAACTTTGCATTCATTATTATCAAAGACACTGCTCACAGGCTTGTGCTTAAGTATATGCTGATTGTTAAGGAGTTATTGGAGAGAGTTGCAGTAACGCAACCTAAATGTTGCACATGAATAATAAACTGATCAAAAAAACCTTACAGTGGAAGACTTTTTATAATAGCAGCCTATCCACTGACAGCTGAGACTCACATTTGAACTTTGCATTCATTATTATCAAAGACACTGCTCACAGGCTTGTGCTTAAGTATATGCTGATTGTTAAGGAGTTATTGGAGAGAGTTGCAGTAACGCAACCTAAATGTTGCACATGAATAATAAACTGATCAAAAAAACCTTACAGTGGAAGACTTTTTATCCAAAAATATTGATTCAATAGTAATAAAACTATTCCATGAAAATCCATTAACTGTTAAAATCCTATCAGAAACAAAACAGGTGGGCTTTCTATAAGCCCAGAGCCCTCAATTCCTCGTGCCGTTGCTTTCCTGGATTGAGTGAACAATTCCTCAAGGAGCAATTCCTTCCAAAGAGTCAACCACACGGGGACGTAGGTAGCAGAAAGCAACCAAAAACTGCGTGTACGCACACACACACACACACAAACTTGTTTAGCTTTAGTAACATTCTTCTAAAATACTCCTATTTTCCTGTTCCATATACGTATGTGCTCATATTTTTTACAGGGATGGCTGAAGTTTCTCTGTAATAGCTGTTAGACCACAGACACACTTTTGAATAAATTACAATTTTCGCATTAGGTGAAAATTTGACTTTTCAGTTTAAAATATTCTGCATAAAATTCAAACAAACTGAGTTTGACAGTGCTTTTTAATGCTTCTTGGCAATTTATGTGCAGCTTTGTCTTCTTTCTTCGAGGTGCTCTTCACCTGTACTATATCTGTCGTGATGCATTAAGACTAGAGATTCATACCATATGACAACAGAGGAAAGTATGTCACTTTACACAAAGCAGAAGTCATCTAGACATCCACAGAGAAGACTGCAGGTACGTCAAGAGATGTCAACTCTTAGAGGTACCACAATAGAATTTCTGAATAAAGGTAATATTCTCTGCCAAAAATTTCTTACTGAAGGTATTTTTGCCTATTAAAAAAGTTGTTTTTCTTTTCTTTTGTTTCTTTACTAGTTCTAGTTTTTTCTACTAAAACAGTATCATCATATAGTAGAGGAATACATAATATTTCACTCTGTATGGCAACAGCATCAAGAGTTTTATCGTTTGCATTAAAAAGAAGATTAAAAAGAAAAATATTGACAGATCTGTTATCAGTAGTTACCAAAAATCCTGCTGCCTTTCTAGCTGTTAAAACATCTGGCTGAACAATGAACTGTCATTAATATGGAAGTTCCCACAGGGAACACTTTTTATTGACTGTTAGAAATAGGTGACCACTAGTGTAGTTTCTTCTTAAACCAATGTATTAATGGAGACACTCCACAAGTTAATGTATAAAGTTTGATCTTGACACCTTACCTTTGCTGATACAGAACACACCATTATGTTGCATACCTTATACTTTTATATAGTTCATAGACTCTAATCTACACATGGCAGAAAATATTATGAATGTTATTATGGATGTCCCTCAGTGTTGCAGCCCCATGGTGCCAGATGTTGTACAAACTAAGAGATTAAGATTTAAGTAGTAAATTGTCAGTTATCTGAAACTGGGCTCTTTGAACTCCACTGACTGAACAGAATAATCTAAATTACGGGGATAATAAAAAAGAGCACATGTACTCATTTATTCCTTTGACCACTTCTCTTTATGGTTGTTTTTTCACCAGCCAGGAAAGCAACAGGATCACGTATGAACATTTGATCCCAAAGAACCCATAGTTCCAAGTGTATTTAACCTGGTGCTTGTGATGGTCCTTGAAACGGCATCACCATTTGTTTTGTAGGTCCACAGAGAGTGGATGCTGGGTGACATGCTGACCTTAAAGTCATTAACAAGATGCTGGTCTTTTTTTATTTCTTTGTAAAGAACAGAGCACATCCTGAAAATAAAGAAATAATGATGACAATTAAAAATAAGCCCTTACTAGAAACACATTTTGAAACTCCAGTAAGATTTGAGCCTTCAAAGAACCCCAACCAGTAGGAGACAATATCGAAATGCTATGCTTAATATGCAGAAAAAAAATCCTAGAGCCCCCTGAAGATTGCCATGCTGCAGATACAATACGGTTTTCAAACTGAATAAACTGTGTGACTCAACTTCTCAAAAATTAGGATGAGGAGTTAGGGAAAAAACCACGTATGAAAATGTTAAGTCCAGTAGTGCCAAGATTTTTCCCTAGGAACTTACAGCAAATCTGTAAGTCCTATCATGTTTCCCCCTCATATTACAATGGTATCTTACCAGCAATGTTCCTGGCTAAATTCCAACCAAGGGAAGATCTCTCCTGAAAATTACTTTAGAACATACCTCTGTGAGGATTTACTTAGCAAAGCCACCAAGAGAAGACATTCATTATTAATTGTGAGGTTTCAAAAATATTTATTTAGCAGCCTATGGTGAGGGCAAAGAAAATAAATGCATGACACCGAAGATTAATTAAAGTCTAAATTGCGACTTGAGTAATTTTTTTTCTCCAAATATGTGGGCTTTTCCACTAGCAATATCCGCATTAACCACTTCATTGTTCTTCTAAAAGCTCTTCCAGCTTCCTTATATATCAAATTACTGGTGGACTGCTGAGGCAGAGCTGCTAAAGAATTTCTTTCCTATAAAACCTATTTATAATATCCAGTTCTGAATATCTGCAAGGATGGAGATAAACTGTCCCTCTAAATGGCCTGTTCCCCCCTCTCATTGTGCTTGAAGATAAACCAACTCTCCTGGCCCCCATTTGGTCTTCAGCACATCTCCATGGGATCCTCCCAAGCAGATCCATGAGCAAGTCAAAATCTGCTGTACTCAAGGCTAGGATTATAATTCTGCAAGTCTTGCCCACTTCTCTCAGGATTTTAAACTCTACAGTCTCATGGTCACTGGTGCAGAGGCTGCCATCCTGTACTGGAACCTGAAATGGGCCCCCAGTCCAGCTGCTTTCCACCAGGCACTTCTTCATGGCCCCCCCCACCTAAACTTTTCTACAGACTTTGATCACAAACCCAGGGAACATAGAATCACAGAATCACAGAATAGTTTGGGTTGGAAGGTATCTTAAAAGGTCATTTAGTCCAACTCCCCTGCCATGAACACGGACATCTTCACACTGGATCAGGTTGCTCAGAATCCCATCCAACCTGACCTTGAATGTTTCCAGGGATGGGGCATCTACCACCCCTCTGGGGAACCTGTGTCAGTGTTTAACCACCCTCACTGTAAAAAATTTCTTCCTTATATCTAGTCTAAATCTACTCTCTTTTAGTTTAAAACCATTAACCCTTGTCCTATCGCAACAGGCCCTACTAAAAAGTCTCTCCCCATCTTTCTTATAAGCCCCCTTTAAATATTGAAAGGCTGCAATAAGGTCTCCCCAGAGCCTTCTCTTCTCCAGGCTGAACAACCCCAACTCTCTCAGCCTTTCTTCATAGGAGAGGCGTTCCATCCCTCTGATCATTTTTGTGGCCCTCGTCTGGACCTGCTCCAACAGGTCTGTGTCCTCCCTGTGCTGAGGGTTCCAGAGCTGGACACAGTACTCCAGGTAGGGTCTCACCAGAGCAGAGTAGAGGGGCAGAATCACCTCCCTCAACCTGCTGGCCACGCTTCTTTTGATGCAGGCCAGGATACGGTTGGCTTTCTGGGCTGCGAGCACACACTGCCGGCTCATGTCCAGAGCATAATGTGAAGCCTCCCTTGCTAGGTTAGCAAAGATGTTCTTGCTACATTTTCTCAGACAGACCATGTCTCAGGATCCATCAGCAGAATGGTTCCTCAAAGAAGTTGTAAAAGCCAAAGCCACTTCTGTAGTAACAGCAGAATTTTGACAAATGGTCACTGACAGATGGATTAACTGGGCTTGCTGGAGGGTTTGTTTTGGTTCCACAGAGCAAATTATCTTACAGATTCATTAATGACTTGGCTGCTAGAATAAAACATATACTTACTAAGTTTATGGATGACGTGAAGGCAGGAACCATTGTAGTCATATTAGAAGGGAAGATAGTATTTAAAATTATTCTGGAATGGGCAAATGGTCTAAGATGAAGAATGAAATTCAGTACGGTAAGTAGGTATGAATACAGTGTAAACGAGTGTATGCATAAATACCAGACTGGAAACAGCAGGCTAGATAGCTTCTCTGAAGAAAAAGACTGCAGTTTACAGTAGATAAACCAAATGAGTCATCAGTGTCACACTACTTCAAACAAACCCCAAAAAAGAGGGATGTATCAACAAAAGTAAGAATTGTAAAATATATATAGTAACTCTTTCTCTATACTCAATGAAAAGGCCTCAGCTGGAGGCCTGACTTCAGATTTGGGAACCATATTTCAAGAACAACGTGGACCAATTGGTAAAAATCCAGAGGAGGGCAACAAGAACAATCAGGAACAAGGAAGCATAACCAAAGAGGAATTTGAACTGTTCAGTCTGAAGAGAACTGTGGAAAGAGATATTTATAATAACCAAAACCATCAAGGGCTATTGTACAGAAGAAAGTTGCACATCAATAGGGAAAAGAAGTGGAAATAACTGTCTTAAATTGCAGCAAAAGAGATTTAACATACACCAGGACTGGATCTAACAGCAGTGTGAATGAGCAGCATAGCCATACCATGCATCCAGATGCTTCTAATGAGAGAAGGGGATACTTGCCCTACCATTCCCAAGTAAATCTGTGTCTGGGCAAGGCACCGGGACACATTTTCAAGTTGTAAGGAAACTTAAGCAGTAGAGTGACAAGACTTCCATAACTAGATGTTTTTTATGAATAGGTTAGACAAAGATAAGCTGATACTGCCCTGAGGCCTCAGTAATGGCTTACTTGAGTCTTGATAGTTCCTCTAACTTGAGTTTTTATAGAGTCATAGAATCATTTAGGCTGGAAAAGACCTTTAAGATCATTGAGTCCAACCGTAAATCTAACACTGCCAAGTCCACCACTAAACCATGTCCCTAAACGCCACATCTACAAGTCGTTTAAACACCTCTAGGGATGGTGACTCAACCACTTCACTGGGCAGCCTGTTCCAAGGCTTGATAACCCTTTCATTGAGGAAATTTTTCCTAATGTCCAAGCTAAACCTCCCCTGGTGCAACTTGAGGGCGTTTCCTCTTGTCCTATTGCTTGTTACTTGGGAAGAGACCGACACCCACCTCACTACAACCTCCTTTCAGGTAGTTGTAGAGCGCGATGAGGTCTCCCCTCAGCCTCCTCTTCTCCAGGCTAAACAACCCCAGTTCCCTCAGCCACACCTAATAAGACTCGTTCTCTAGACCTTTCACCAGCTTCACTGCCCTGCTTTGCACACGCTCCAGCACCTCAATGTCCTTCTAGTGAGGGGCCCAAAACTGAACACGGTATTTGAGGTGCGGCCTCAACAGTGCCAAGTAGAGGGGGGACAATCACATCCCTACTCCTGCTGGCCACACTATTTCTGATACAAGCCAGGATGCTGTTGGCCGCCTTGGCCACCTGGGCACACTGCCGGCTCATGTTCAGCCGGCTGTCAACCAACACCCCCAGGTCCTTTTCCTCTGGGCAGCTTTCCAGCCACTCTTCCCCAAGCCTGTAGTGCTGCATGGGGTTGTTGTGACCCAAGTGCAGGACCCGGCACTTGGTCTTGTCGAACCTCACAAAGTTGACCTCAGCCCATCGATCCAGCCTGTCCAGGTTCCTCTGCAGAGCCTTCCTACCCTCAAGCAGATCAACACTCCCACCCAACTATGGGAGTGTTGTCTGCAAACTTACTGAGGGAGCACTTGATCCCCTCGTCCAGATCATTGATAAAGATATTAAACAGAACGGGCCCCAATACTGAGCCCTGGGGAACATCACTTGTGACTGGCTGCCAACTGGATTTAAGTCCATCCACAACAACTCTTTGGGGCTGGCCATCCAGCCAGTTTTTTACCCAGCGAAGAGTACGCCTGTCCAAGCCATGAGCAGCCAATTTCTCTAGGAGAATGCTGTGGGAAATGGTGTCAAAGGCTTTACTAAAGTCTAGGTAGACAACATCCACAGCCTTTCCCTCATCCACTAGGCAGGTCACCTTGTCATAGAAGGAGATCAGGTTAGTCAAGCAGGACCTGCCTTTCATAAACCCATGGTGACTGGAATGATTCAATATGAAATATGATTCAATATGATTCAATATGAAAAATATCCATGCAGTTTGTTTTGGGTAGTCTAAGGTATGGTCATCCTTGTACATTCAGTAAATAGCAACAGAACAACACCTATATGGAAGAAAACTACCATAAAATCCAAGACTGAGAAAACAGGTTTCTAAGTCACTGCCAGACATTCAACAGAAATGGACCTATTATCAAGTTTGTGAGAAACTGTGATTTCTCCAAACTGAAGATATAGAAGCAGAGAAGCTGACCACAGCAGACTTACTTGTTTTATTTAGAATCTGAGCAACAAGCAGTGCCCCTGGAATCAATATGTGTATCAGAAGTCAGATGATACTTTAAAAGAGTAAGGCTGGAATGACACAGCAACAGAAACAAGGCCCTCTCATGCAAAAGCAGACCCGTATTCTTTTCTCCTCCCATTGCCCTCCCTCTCATCCTTTCAGCTGTTTATCTTCTGCCATTATTAGAACCCTTGATAATTACTTTTTAAAGCAACATAAAACATGCATGAAACAAACATATTTGACCTAATCCATAATTAACAAAAGGCCTTTCTGATTACCAGTGTACAAACGGTGTGCACAATTTTCTGCTTGCCATTTATGAGATTCTCACTCTTCAAAACATACCATTTAATTCAATATTTTAAAAGAAAAAAGGGTTGCCTCATAGCTTTGCATGGAATAGGAGTAGAACAGACAGCTTTCACATTCATATGTTAGAATTGATAGCAGCTGAATACGTTGCTCACTTTTGCATAGGCAGGTACTATCCAGTTTACATCACAAAGTTGTGCCATAACTGCCCTGTACTTCTATTAGCTCATATGAAAACTTCAACCCCACAGCTAACTGCTCTAGGATGGCAAAACCCTTGATACAGATGTGGTTGCATCAGTAGATAAGAGCCGTCTTAGCTAAGCTTATACATTTAAAGAGTTGGTATAACAGCCTGCAGAAAAAAAGAAAATCCTGTTGTCACATCTACACCAAAAGGCTCTTGTAATGAAGCTATGCCAGCATGGCTAAGACTGCAGCCTGCAATTTAGACAAAACCTAAGCAACATATATCACTATAATATCTGCATATTCCAGGGTCTTTATTATATGATCTTTATATCCAGTATAATGTTCAAGTCCTTAGGAGTTTTTCTTCAGCTTGTGCACATTTCCTTTTGTCCATTTCTGAAATCAGAAGCAGCCACAAGAGATCGTCTGCCTGAAGACAGAATCAACTGTACAAACGATACGTTCTTGATCAAACATCCCTGTAACAGAACCCCTAATCTGTGAGAAATTCATTCTTTTCATGAAAAAGTAAAGAAGGAGCAGTGTTTAACCCATATAATATATATACTTTGCAAGCAAAAATAATTCCTGAATGAGGCAGGATGGGGGAAAATGTAGGCCTTCCAAACTAGAATCATAACTCTTTTTCCAGGAAATTCAGTGAGAATATTCTCTTATTTTTAAAAAGGAAGACAACCAAGCCAAAGCTTTCTTTACCTGCCTAAGTGGAAAAGTGCACGTGCATCTGAAAACACCATTAAAGCTATTTAGGTTTTGCCTTTTTTCTTGGTATTCCCATTGCCCCAATTCTTACCACTCCTTGAGATAAGAACTGAAATGATGTGTATTTCAAAAATCTTGTCTTACATTTTTAGAAAAGTGCCCATTTATTATGATTTCTCACTTTCTACCAATATTTTAGCATGATGCTGTGGAATGCATTGGTTCCAGCCCTGAGCTGCAGGCTTGGCTCACAGCTCTTCCTTTCTCTTGAAAGGTGAAGAACACATAAATTATGTGCCTCTCCTGACACCTCTGGAAAGGTCTTTAGACAACAATTCCAGACACAAGTAAGTTTCTACCCTGTCAAGTAAGAATGCTACATGTGAAGAATTCTGTTAATGCAATGTATGGTTGAGATTTTCAATCAACCACAGTCAGGGTAGCCTAAATTTTGTCTTTCGCAGCATTTCTAATAAAGTGCATTTAAGTGTCTAAAAAAAGAAAACATAAAAGGAAAACACAAAAAGCACTGCAGAAAACTATGTGCAGGGCTGACTCCAAAACCTGAAATCAGTGAGACCTGTTCCACTGATTTCCAACAGGTTTTAGGTCACACCCTTATTTTTTTGAAGTGGGTTTTTTTTCCTTCAATACTAATATTCAAAGCAAAGCATTGAAATATGAGGAAACGGCAGTTTCTCCCTCCATAGTTTCCATTGTAACTGTCAGATCCTGCATAGTTTCTTCTTTTCTCCCATAATAAAAAACATGTAATAAAGACAAAAATTACAATAGAAAAGCCGAAGTGGGGGCATCCATACTTACAGACTTGTACTCTTGACAAAATCAGTGTTGCAGTTCTCCCTCCCACTCCCCCATAGTTTCCCATTATGAATCCATGGTTTTGCTACAGAATCTTCACTTGCAGAGTGCAAATTCTGGAAATGAATCAAGGAGGACTGTTACAAACTCTGAAGCCTCTTCGACATGTCCTGGAGAGATTGTGGGGTGCAGAAAGAATAGGTAGAAATGACAGAAAGAACTGATAAATAGCTAAATCATGGTTCTGTGGATGCCAGCAATAGGATAGATGTTTATAAAGTTGTAACTGTCAGATCCTGCATAGTTTCTTCTTTTCTCCCATAATAAAAAACATGTAATAAAGACAAAAATTACAATAGAAAAGCCGAAGTGGGGGCATCCATACTTACAGACTTGTACTCTTGACAAAATCAGTGTTGCAGTTTGTTCCTAATCTTGGCTAATCATATTCAAACACACCTCACTCCCAATGGTATATAAATCCTTAATGGTAATAAAGACAATCTACTTAAAAATACTGGGTAACTCAGTTACTCTGGGCTCAAGTCCATCCCATACCTCTTGATCCTATGTAACAGCCAAGCACCATAAACAGGTCTTGCCTTGAAAGGTGTGCAATGGTCATCTGAACAACAACAGATGCAGTTGTCCACAAGCAGAATCATTAACCACAGCTGCTTCTCACACACACACAAAGGGAAATGACAGTGAACATATCTGTTTCTGCTGGCCACACCTCCAACCCCCTTTACCATTATCCCTCCGTGCTCCTTCAAAAGAGACATAAAAACACATTCTGGAAAGGTCAGAAGTTACAGGACTATTCTGACTCTTCCCAACAACAGCCTTCTGCTAAAAACTGTGAGGATCCTGCTGCATTTAGGATCTTTACACTTTCCAAAATAGGACAAGGATGAAGGAGGCAGAGTGGGTAGAGAGACAAACCCCCTAATGAAGATAGTGGTATGTGAAACTACTAAAATATACATATTTCAAACCAGTTACACCATTATAATCGCAAACCCTATTAAGCATTTTATTAAAATCCGAAGGTAAGGAGTATTTCAAAGTATACATTCATTGTCAAAGCAATTTTTTCAAATATGTGAAGGACACTTACCATCAAGTATTCAGCTGTCATCTCTTAAAACTGATATTCAGCAAGTATAAATGACCGTAACTCCATTGATGTTAATGGATTTACAGAGGCTAGAGAGCCAGAGAAAGTGAGTTTTGAATGATCTAGTAACAGAAAAAGCAAGTGATAATGATCTCAGTTGTACCATCACCACACACCTTGTTGCTCATAAACAGACAAGCGTGACGTGACCAAACTTTCCCAAGGAAAAATCTATCTTTCTGCTATGAAAAAGCATGAATGCTTCAATCTCAAGGCCAACTTTTGAGAGAATCTGAAAGCACCAGACAAGAAAGGCTTATAAAAGATGAATGGTGATCTTGTGCTTAAGACATGAGCCTGGGAGTCATGAGTCTGGGTTTTTTCCCTGGCTTTGTCCCAACTTTGTCCCAAGAAGGTCTACTAGCAGCATGGCAGTAAAAGGCTACAAATCCACTTTTGAGCATAGCTGCAGGAAATAGTTCAGAGTTCCCAAAAGATTAAAAATAACTTGCAAAGAGGATAGAAAAAATAGATCAACTAAGCAGAAAGGGTTATTGGTAAAATTCAGTGTCTGTGTTAGGCTTATAACTGGTAAGGTAAGAATGAAACTAGAAATTAACAGAACAAAAGTGGTGCACTTAAAATTAGGCCTACATCAGCTAAATAACAAGGGGAAGGTTTATTCCACCAACAGCTCCTGTGTTGAGGTTTAGGAAACAGAGCTCCAGAAATCAAAACAACAAGAGATTTGCAGGGGAACTCTGGAAAGCATGATGCAATTTCCAACCCGGTTCTGACAATCTGCCCCTCTCTGCTGAGCTTCAGCCACAGCGGGACAAAGGCAAAACCACTCCAGATAAACCTGGCTATCAGCAGCAGGATATTAATGCAGCACTCCTGAGATTGTGCTGGTGTACTTCTCCTCTGTCGTGGTACTCCTCTTCATTCTTACCCTTCACCTAATCCTAAAACCACATTATAGCAGCATTATGAATTAAGATGGCCCATTCCATTCTGCTGCCCAAGAACCACCAACACAAGAGAGAAACCTGACTAGGATGAACAAATCGGGTTCTCATCAAACCAAAGCTGGAATCCAACAAAGCAGTAACTGGTGGACCCAGTCTGCTCTCCCAATGTTTGTCTTTGTAATAGCTTCTTCACATCCTGAGCATGTCAAAGAATGCATGTCCTCACATTTTGCTAACTCTCCTCTTTTTATGCCAGTTGGCCTCAAAAAAGGTAAGTAACTATTATTACTATTATTACTATTACTTTGATCAATGCAAAAATCTGTATGAGGCTGGTTGACAGGTCACTGACCCAGCTCCCACGTTCAGGTGAATATCCTGATTATACCCCAGACCCAAAGACAAAGGCCCTCTCACCTTCCCCTATGAGAAAGGAATGAAACATGCAGTCCAAAAAGGAACCTAGGGTGCACATACACCAGCTACATCTCTGAGCTGGTCAATGGGTGGCTGTGACTCCAGCCTATGCTACAGAATCTGACCTTAGTTTTTACTTAATCTAAGAAAACTCAGTCAGGTTTCTTTGCTCACAGGAAGTTTACAACAGGTTCAAAGAAATGTTTCTGGTGTAACCATTCAGTTTCAATATACTCAGAATTTATTTCTTACTCTTTTTTTTTTTTCCTCTTATTCTTTTTTTCTTCCCTCTTCTTTATGCTAATGAATAACTTTCCAGTCTCTGATTTGGTTGGTTTTATCACCCGGATAGGTGATCTAGCAGATGGAAATCACCAGAGTCCAAACTTTGTTTAAGGTTGTTCAGTGACAATATCATGTCAACACCTTTCGCTTTCTGGTAGCAATTCCTCGATCAGAATTAACACGAAATATCTCAATGTCAGTAGCTGAGAAACTCAGATCACAATATCTCTTTAGAGAGTAAGTATCTACCTAACAGTATTAATCTTACTGAGGTGCATATCTTTTCCAGAGTGGGTCTGACTGCTTTGCCTATACTCCAGCCCGTCCAGATACAGAACAGCTTCTGTCCAGGAGCCTTGTGGATGCATGAGCACTGTGCTGCCTGAGCTACAATATTCTCCGCAGGCTCATTAACCAAAGCACCACACCATGCTAACTCCATGGTTCCCAGATGCAAACTGGCATGCCTCTGGCCATCTCAAAGCAGAATGAACATGCGACTGTCTCCATCGACTTGTGTAAGCAAACACAATGTTACTTCTCTAACTTAAGAGTTCTTTGAATTCTGTGTATGTGCCAAAGAATAACTGGTTATGATAATAGGAGAAAGTCTCACCTTGCCAAACAGCCAGTATTTCTAATGAAAAACTGTAATTTCGTATAGATATGCACTCAAATAGCACAAAGAAAATATTTTATAAAAACTGTGTATGAGGCTTAAAGACATAATTATATAATAAAATGGCCTCAAAATCTGAGGTATTTTCTTGCTTATCCAGAAATCAGCATACATTAACTTCTGACATTCGAAAAGCCTGCTAATAAACTAATAAAATGAGAGCAGAATAGACCTTGAAAGCATTTTAAAGTAATGGAAGATTTAATAAGAAAATGGGTAATAAGATACTTCTAGTCTAGCAAAAAATGTGAGCATATTAATAATAGATGACCAGCACTACTCAGCATGATGTAGGGATCCGTGGAATGTTACAAAGCTAAGTCTCATGCTAGTGAAATGCTGGCTGGTAACACTGACAGAGTCAGTATGTGTGAAAGAAATCTTCCCTTGAGGATGTCCGATGAGTATATTCTCAACCACAACACTTTTCAGATTAGAAGAGGGTACTCATTTTTGCAGGCTTCCTAATGGTTCAATGACTTCATCTAATGGCACCCTCTAATAGTGCCTGCACTTACTGAGCCCAGTCAGTGGCACAGCTGCCTCGGTTACAGCTCGATCCCTCCGGGTAGTGATGCCTGAGTGGAAGGACACGAGTATCCGTAACTCCTGCTGTTCTCGGTGGGAGAGGAGGTTACTCATGTCCATAGAGGAGGTGCTCAACACTTAGCACAGTCAGACTGCTATGTCTCTGATAGTTTGTGTTCTTTAAAGCCACAGAGATTACCCCTTAAACACCAACATAATTTATTGCTTTGTTTTTAGAGGAAGAGAACTGAATGTGAATGGGCTGCCTTGGAAATTACTCTTCGGCCTAGATAGTTGGGATTCACTGTCAGATGTGCTTTTGTCATTCAGAGAAAAAGGTACATGCAAAAATGAAGGTTTGCCTCCCAAGAGATTAGGATTTCTTCTTCCTGTTGCAGTGAATATGCTGTAATTTTTAGCCAATTCCAGTTACCGAAAATTGAATTGAACAATGGGTTGACAAAGATAACATACCAAGAAAACCACGAACTCACAGTTCTTTTAGTGCAAATTAAACAGTGCTTCTATCTATCAGCAGAAGGAAAACAAAACTCTTCCCTGACTCAAAATTGTTCCTTCCCTGTACGCAGATGGTCAGTTCCAGCATTTTGGGGAGACTTGTTTATTTTCCCGTTCTCCAGAACACCCTTAAGAGACTGAGTCCTGTCTTCTCCAAGAGCCTGTGTCCAGAGGTAACGACACGAGAGGGAATCCCCAACGAAGCATGCAGTCAGTGCAGGTGTAGATATTTGCAAGTCTCATTCTGCAGGAGAGCTAGTCGTGTCAGGATCAACTCAAATCTGTCAACACCTGAAAATAATCTGTCCAAAAGAGAATCCATAGTAACTACATTCCTCCTCAAGCATGAGGAAGAAAGAGATTTTTGTCTTTGCAATGAATTTTAACACCTGTAAACCACTTTGCAAACAGTACACAATTAAAAAGAAATGTGTTCTCTAAATTATGAGCCCACCCAAATACAGAGAACTTGCCTATCGAAATGTTAATATGCTCATAATCACTTGTGGCCAATATAAAAAAGGAATTATGGTAACTGTATGCAAAAACATGAAAAAGCACCAAGTAGAAAAATGGCCTGAACTAGGACTCCAGAGACTTTCTGTAGGCCTAAAGCAAAACATTTGCATGCTTCCTTTTCTGACTCCACCACCTGTTTTGGTTTGTAAGCACTTGAGGCAAGGTGTATCTCAGATACACATCCTAGAGCCAACCTCAGCTGCAATGTGCTTCAAATGATCTTTAAAAGTGCAAACCCAGCACCGGATTTGGGGCATTAATTACTTCGGCTTCTCAACAGATGAATAAGCAGAGTGAAACCCCAGCAGTATTGGAGCACCCCGGCATGTCTGGCATATGCGCTAACTACTGTTCAGCCTAGAAATCTAACTACAGCCTAGAAATCTCACAGAAAACTAAGAGATTCACATGGCCAAGAATTTCACAGGTCAGATAGGCCAAGGGAACCAAATACATAAGAAAGCTAAATAACAAAAAATTAAATTATTACCTGTACAAGGAAAAGGCCAGAATCTCTGTTGCTCAGTGAGATATCGGATTAACCTTGACATTCCTTTGGCCACAAGGCTCTGCAGAAACAATTCTTCAGTTTTCAGTGCAAATAAGTTATCACATACTGGCTGAATGCTGAAACCTGGAAGCTTTCATGGGTACAAAAACGCAATGAAACTATTTGACATCAGTTTCTCCCACATTCTTTCTAGATGATGCAGGTTTGCTAAACATGGCCAAAAGAGGTTACAGGTAGTATTGTCCTCTAGCCATCATGCAATACATTTCTTTTAAAAATGCAGGGTGTGTAGAAAATTTCAGCAGACCAGGATGGATATAGGTTTAGTACCTGTCCCACAACAGAACAAGCAACAAGGTGCATGTACCTACATGATAGGACTCAGCAACATCCTGGTTGCTCCACACCGCAGTTAAGGACAAGGCTTCAGGCACCCCGCATTACTGCTGTGCGGGGCGGCACACCACATCTCAGCTGCACAGGCTACATTTTGAGTACATTCAACGGATTACAGTTGTACAGATTAACAGATGTAACTGGTTACAATTAAAATCTAAACACACTTATCTTCATGATGTCTACTTAAGTCATGAAAAAAATACATATTAGAGAAATGAAGGGCTTCATCACTTAATCCAATTTAAATAAACTTTGGCACTTTGTGGTTAGGTCTGGCACAACTCAGTCAGCTTTGGCTTTCATCAAACCACTATGATTAAATTATACATTAGTAATACAACTTAAAGCCATTCATGGCATCTAATATACTTCAATATACTTAAACTCATTTGTGACATTTGAATGAAATTTGGATTTAGGCTACTGTCATTCATACATGCAAACCTGTCATTATAAATTCAGACTTGGAAGCACGTTTTCCATTCCATTCCAACACTCCTCTTGCAAGTCCTCGGACAACAGCATTACAGTAAATCACACTACTACTTCATTTACTAGGTATCACTTGTTCACATTGCCTTCTTTTCTGAACTAACCAGACCTTTTTATGCTGTGCAACAAACATGATGTGAAGAACCACAAATAACTGTGGCTTAGACTAAAATAAATCTTACTCACGTTGTATAGATGCAAATCAATCAGATAACAACCACGTACTTGATTTTCCTACAAGTGAAATGGACCACAGTACCATAAATGCATTTCTGCATGCCTTTGCTTTTTCTTAATAATGCTGAAAGAGAAGTTAGAGAAACACACATGTAGATCTTTAAGACTGCAGATTCATCCTTGTTTTTGAAAGTGCTCTGCTAAACAGCATTAATTACTCTGTCTGTTTTAACCGAGGAATTCTATCTGTCGTTTGTAACTGCAAGCACATTTGCCATTTCTTTCAGTTCTCTAGAATGATGCAGTATTTTTAGCCACAGGTTTTGGGAGAACTCAACCACAGAAGTGAAGGATATTTTCAGGATGGGGTGAATCTTAAACCTGATGTTCACTGAGCCCATTTACAACCACAAGTAAATTTTAACAGTCTTGACTGTTTTGGGGTTGGGGGGAACAGGGTCTGAATCCTACTTTGATAAAACAGCTGAAGATCAGAACTTGGAACTTGCTCTGAAATAGTTGGGAACAAATCATCTGGCTCAAGAAAAAAGACGAACGGGAGAATGGAAATAGCATATCATTTCACAGCTAGGCACTGGAGCCAAGAGTCTCCTGTTGATGAGAACAGAAACAGTTTATCAGAAGAAGGATGAGGCTAAGCACAAATCTGTAACTTTCATCAACATAAGAATTAACCAGAGGCAGTGAGAATTGGCAAAAATATCTTCCAAATCTTGGTATTTTTAAGGCTTCCTGAATGCACGTTAGTGGGTACACAAAAACAGGCATCTTACAAATGTACAGCTGGCTGACTATAGACTGATTAAAGAATCTTCAGTAGCTCAGGGGATCTCCATGAGCAGACCATCTCTCTTCAGTTTTCTGAGTAGCTCCCTCTGCGTTAGAAGGCAGAGAGGCTTTTGAGGTTTCTATAATGTAAATTATTCAATCTGTAGGAGCAGCAAGGTTTCTGTTCCAGTTAAAGTCTAAACACACCTACCTTGATGATGTCTACTTAATTCATGAAAAAAATACATATTAGAGAAATGAAACACTCTGCGGTAGACAGATACAGCAAGCTTTTAGCAGGAAAAAATAAATAACTTGCAAGCAGAGGTAGAACTATATATTTTCGTGATGTTATTCCTGCATTATAATGAACTACAGTTTCCAGCTTTAGAATTCTTCAGCTTTCTATTCTTTGATTGCGGAGACTGAATTTCTGAAAGGATTTTTCTCTATGCAATCCTTTTTAACAGAATCCCGTTTCCAAAATGCATTTAGACATATTGTGAGCTCTTTTCAATCCATCTAAAAAACTGCATTTAATTGGTTTTGGTTTTTTTTCTTTTGTAGGGATGCACAAGGCTGATAAGGATTTACATGTCTACTCATTTCCATCGTGGCTTGTGATGAGCTTCAGCTATATGCTCATAAGCTCCAGAAGCACTTTGCTCACATGAGGTTCCGGGAACTGCCAACAGGACAGTGAAGCTGCAGCATTCCCAGAACAGCACAGAGCATTCGAGGCTCAAACAAAGGCAAAAACTAAAGTTGGATGAGAAAGACTGCCATTCATTCCAATCTTCCTAGAAAATGTCATCATAATATGGTTTTGCTTCCTTGGCTCTTTTTATTCAAAAGGTCTGACGCTAACACAGTAACTTTACAATAGAATAGTGAGAAACTGGCTTCTCAGCAGCGGCATGTTGGGAAAGTTAAGATAGATTAAAATTTTTTTCTTAAGATCCTGTTTTCAGTGAAACCTTGGACAGGAATTCCTCCCACACACAGAGCCAACTTTCACCTATCTGCTGAAGAGGGCTTCCATGTCCCACTTTCTTTACACTCATCTAGATGTGCCTTTCTACACGTTTCATCTCATGCTCCCACATAATCGCCCTCCCTATAAAAGCATTTCAGGATCTTTCTGCTCACAGTTCATCTCCTAATTATTATTCTTACTTTGCTTTATCTGTAGCTTCTTCGGTGTGTGTCAAAACCCTCCTTAGGGAAGTTCCATTTGGCTCATTGTCAAACATATGCTCTTTATATATATTTATACTTAATCTCAGCCAAAACTTCTGTACTCATGAAATAAAAAAACCTTTCTCTCAACCCCCTTTGGAGAGATCTGTGGAAGAATCAACTGTGATTATTCAAGAGAGTCACTCTCAACATAAATAATTGTTATGCAATTATCTTCCTTTTGCATTTCATAAAATCTTAATTTTACTACTTCATGATGTTAATTTCTGTAAGGGATATTTGGCAGAAATTGGTTTTTGTATTAAGTAGAAAACTTTTCTTTTTCCTTTCCTTTTACTGTAATGCTGGCATTCACTAGGTGGAAGGGGTTCACTGCTGCTTTAGCTTGAACCTATCATTGTAAAGAGCCTATATGTAAAAAAATGACTTTCAGCAACTTTAATGAGAGCTGGAGGGCATTCAGCAACTCGTAAGAACAAGTCCCAGATCACCACAGCATTAAAAAATCCATCTGAGCTGAGATTACCTGCAAGGTATGGCTGTGTTTGAAGAAAGACAAGATGATAAGGAAGTACAGTAAAAAGTAAAAAGACTAAAATAAAATCTTTTACTACCTTTTTATTACCAGGGTCTTAAGCACTCTGTATGTTCCTGAGATCAGAGAACAGTGATTAAATCCAGCTTCCCTCTGTCTTTTACAGACCTACCAAAGGCACAGATCCGTAGCGAGATTACAAAGATTTCACTGGTCACACATGGGAAAAAAAAAACCTCATGAAACACTAAAACCTGTTATAGTGCTGCTGGCACTGTCTGTCAAGGAATTGCAGGTCTCGCTAAGTGCAGCAGTGTATGATCCAAAACCTGCTGGCATACCCTTTAGGAAGGTATGCATTAACTGCTCTTTATAGATGAGGAGAAAACAGTTTCATCTTAGACAAATCTGAGCTGCTTCAATATTCAAAGTGAGACATTTTCCATTTGCTATTGCCCGAATTCTATTTTCAAAGCAAAATGTACTAAATAAAAGGAAGTAAGAAATGTTCTTCTTTCTGACCAATGAAAAAGATGAAATTTACACAAAATCAATGCAATTAACATTATTTTTCATTTTGATTTAATGTGACTCATAAAGCTTACAAATGCCTCCCTGTGCTGACATCCCTAGCAAAGATACCATGCCCAGTATGAGCAAAGCAATGCAAACTTCATTACGCTGTCCTGCTAGCACCCCTGAAAAGAAAGACCTGAAGAAAACATTGGCAAAAAGATCACTTTGGTCTTCACAGTACTATGGCCACCAACCTTGACCCTCCTAGTATAACATAAAAGGTGGAAATTAGGGCTAATAGGGAGATGATATTTTTATATTGACGCTATATCAAGACCGCTAACATTTCATATAAAACATAATGACATTTGCCCTCATCTAACTTGCAGTGAATTTCAAAATGTGACCTAGAGGTGAAAAACTCTGTATCGTACTACCAGTCTCTTCAACCACGCAGTCACTTATTAATGCTCCTTTATATTACTCATCTAGAACCAAAAATGTGCAGTTCATTTCCCCATTCAGATAGAAATAACAGGCTCTTTGCCCCAAAATGACTTCTTAGCAATGAATTACAGGACTGAATGAATAACATACATTTTGCTTCAATGCTAAGGAGTTCAGAAAATCTGACATACTACATTGTATCACAGAATTATTATTTGTGAAATAATAAATGACAAGGCCATCACAGGTACTTCTCATTTAATTTAACACTGAAGTTTGATACCAAGAGATACAACTGAATACTAGAATTGTTATTGCTCTATCAAGCCTATTAACACAGTATTACGCCCATAGCAAATTTAAAAAATGAATTATTTCAAAACAACCCAAATTACTGTGTATTTTAAATACCCTCCTAATAAAGAATTGAAGGCCCTTATTCCTTAGGCCCTTATTCCTTATGCTCTGGTAAGATCATATAGTCACAAGATAACCTAAGTTGAAAGGAATCTCTGGAGGTCTTCTGGTAAAAACTTTACGCATAGCAGGGCCAAATTCAACATCAGATACACTTCAGTTAGATCAGGTTTTTCAGAGCTATGTTCAGCTGGGGTTTGATTTTATTCAAGGATGGAGTTTCCACAACTTCTCTGGAAAACATGATCCAACGTATGACTGCTCTCACTATGAGTTTTTTTCCCCTAGTATTTAATCAGAATTTCCCCCTTGTTGCATCCTGGGTCCACTGCCTCTCCTCTTTTCACTGAGCACATCCAAGAACAGACCATCTTACCAATATCTGTATTGAATGTGTGAATTGGTTCCGGTCCTATTCAAGTGAAGTACAAAACCTCCACTCACTTTTCGTGTGCAATATCAGCGCCAATGATCTGTGCGACTGGTTTGACTCTCTCTTTGCTCACCTAATCAATTAAATTCATTTATTTATGTGGAAAAGTAATTTGGATATCATAGAGGAGCCAAAATGCAACATTTTTACCTGAAAAATTAAAGAATTGTGATTTTATCACTTACTTGTCAACTTACCAGTTTGGCCCCAAAACTAAAAGGATCCACTTCATACCTATACGATGCATGTAAGATACACACAGATTGAAAACATGACCTAAGATTAAATAGTCTTACAAGTTCTTTTTTCAGATCCAAACCTCACAAAATCAGCAAGACTTAAACACCACCTAATCAACTGCAAGTGCAGTTGATCCCATAAGATCTCTAAACATAAACATACTGTGTGTTCAAGTTCTGCAAGTCCTACCCAAATTCCATTTGGATCCAACAATATTATCCTTCCGAATTTCAATTATTTCCAAAAACGCAATCTTTGTTTCCTAGTCCCAAGAATTGTGGCTTGGCAGAATGTAGCAGATCTTGAAGTAGAAGCAGATCAGCAGCATATTCCAATGTTCTTAAAATAATTATTTCCAAAATTTACTGACATTATAGACAGGAAAGATAGCTATATAATTCCCAGTTTTGGGTGAATTAATTGCCATTATCATCATTGAAATCTTAACTCTTTCACTTCATCTCTGTAAAAATATTCAGTAAATGTTTATATGATAGTTGACTGTCAGCCACAGAACAGCAAGGAATTGTAGAAAAATAGCCTGCTGTGGTGAACAGAGCCTGAAACTAAGCAAGAGCTGCACGGCTTCTTTAAGAAATTCACCCAGTTCAGAAATTTCAGAGAGCTCTGAAAGTTCAGGGTTCCTCAAGTTTTGAATTCCCAACTTTGGATCACTGAACTGAAAGAAGTATTAAGTGCAGCTTTGGCAGGAGGGGATTTCACTACCGAGGCTGAATTTCTGGTGCATGGAGTGGTTAAACACTACAGTGCTGATGCACTGGGAATGTATGTTTTACTAACAGGTATCTCCCAACAATTTTGTAAAACAAACCAAAAACGCAAAGTGAAAAACACTTATTGATGGTTGCTACTCTTTTGTCCCTGATAAGAGAGATCCTAAAAATGATATAGTCTCATACGTTTTTTGGATTGCAAAGATTTAACTCCAGTAGTTCTACATTACTTCCAATCTTAATGTTAAATGCAATTATACACCCGTACAACAAGCGTATCAGCCTCTCAGGCACAGCCACCGGCAACGGTTACATGTTTTGGGGATGTTGTTTGAGTTATTGGAGGAAAACACTGTTCCCACATCAGCTGCCTTAACAGAAAGGGCAACATCCTGCAACCAGCGCATTGTTTGGGGCTAAAATCCCAAGCCCCCTCCACCCCTGCTAGTACAATAGGCACCCCCTCATACTTCCTCCTCCTTTATCAGTGGACAGATGCTTCATCTCCAGATCAATGGGCCAGTGATTCTTTTACCAACATAAAAAGATGCAGCAATTTACCGGTTCAAAGGCTTTACCTTCTCAAATTTATCAAATCCCTTGAATCCCTGAGCTGTTAACTGAGTAACTGTTATCTGTCAGTTCTAACGTACAAGCACCGCGAGCCAAAATCGTAAGTTACAGTTTCCAGCTTTATAAAGCATTTTGAAATGAGATGAAAATCTATGCATGGCATGTATCACTTCCCCACATAACTGCTGAAATTCCACTATGTACAGTAACAAATGATGAAACGCTATCATTCAGTCTAATGGATGCCGTCTCACCTCCAAGCGTAAGGATTTACATACATCAGTATAATTAATGTTAATGGCAATCACAAACATAAATCTTCTGAATATTGAGAGGAATTAGTCTGTTAAAATGACCAATGGCACTCCCCAAACAATCGCTAATCAAAACATTAATACGCAGAAGCTGTGTTTCCACTGGAATCATTTTCCAGTGTGGTCTGTTGACACAAATTATTTGGAAAGTAACAGGTTAAATAGGGAACAGCCTATTTTACACTAACTGTACTGGATGAAACATACACTTCTAAATCAAGACCTAGACAATGAACACAGTGCAGGAAAGTCCAAGGATAAACACATGAAATGAGATTGTCAAAGCAATGAAGAGGACTTAGCCACATGCTTTCCGTTAATCTTCCCTTCACCGCTTTGAAAATCTCGTTCACAATCTCCACTATTTAGAGCTCTTTGTGTTTGTGTATCTGTATACTTCTAGGTACCAAAAACTTCCACTTACTGTAAACGTTGAAACAAAATTATCCTGCAACAGTAGTTTCTCAGAAACACATTTTCAAAGCAGCATGAAGGTTTTCACTCTGTGACATGTATTAACATCAATTGGATTCACACAGCTAAATTTCTCTGCAATTCATTCTCAATTTACCCCTTCCAGAATTTAATATTTTTTGAATTTGTTTTATTTTCCAAACATTTTCATGTTGCAGTATTCTATGGCATGGTGGCTACACTAGCACAGGCACCGTGTCTGGCAGCTGCTTTAATTTTCTAGTACAGACAAGGCCAACATCTGAGACTTCTAGTGGCACCAGTAAGAATTCTGGCTGTAATCCAAAGGATTCATATATCCTTATGATATATTTTCCTGATGTCCACACAGCTCTGAATAGTCTTAATAACAGATTTATGCACAAAAAGATACACATACACTTCTGAGTTCTTAGCTTGACAACTTTGGAAATGGCATATGACAATGCTTCAGTCAGGAAGAGTGAAACGGTGAAAGATCACAGGGAGGAGTGGCGGGGGGGAGCACAATATTGTTCTCCTTACGCAAAATTCCCTTGGCTTTCAGAAGCAGAATCCACCTGCAGAGGTTCAAGGAAACCACGCAGCTAACAGTTTTTCCTGACCCGGTGCCACCTAGCCCCCCGTCTCGGTGATTATTTCCCGAATCCTGTATTACACATAATGATATGGATTCACGTTTATGAATGAGGTCATCATTAAACAATAGAAGACTGTCCTTGGGATTACTGAATTCAACATTAAAATGTGTTTATTATAAAATGTAAAAGCTCTCAGTCAGAAATAAACATTTTCATGAAGCAAAACATAACTGAAAACTGGTATTATTGTCAGTTATATGTCAAAATCCTCCAACTGACAAACAGCATTGAAAATTACAAACACGTCTTCCTGAAGTTAATACACGTCATGTATTATCATTAGAGAAAGGGATTTTTATCGGCTGTCATGGAATAACTGTTGTTCTCTTCACCTTGTAATTCTTCATCCCAGCAACATATAAACATGTAGCCTAGGCAAAAGTTAGAGAAGATGACAGTTTTAAGGAATCAAGAAACTGTGCTTTGAGGCCACTGAACACTGCATCTTTCTTTAGAACAAGAACCCAATCTTTGGTATGAACATGCTTCCAGGAATTTGGCTTTTTTACTTCATATCATCTTATACCAAAGAAAATCTACATAGTACATGTATTCTATAAAAGGTGTTGCCAACTGTGTTTTATAAGGTATCTCTTTCTCGGGTGGTATCTAAAGGTTAATCTTAAGGTTAAGCCTGAACTGTTCCCAGGTCCTTTTCTGACATCACCAGAATATGACTAAGGTGAACAACTTCCTTTTTTAAAATACGTGCCCATCTGTCTCCTTTTCTAAAGTTTTATCTCAAGTCATACAAATCACCTGTACTTCTGAAATGCTACAAATCAGCACTACAAGTGCTTTGGGTTTTGTAACATTTAATCCAAATGTTGTCCACAGTCAGAAATACCACTTCCACTCCTCCATAAATGGATGCAAGGTAAAATATATCTCGCTTAATGACAGTAATGTCCAGGATGCAGTTTTGTTGTGCATGCTTTATATTAATGACCTCTGAGATGTTAGAAGAAGATCTAAAACCACCTGTGGCGACAACTTCTACAGGCATAAACTGAACACTATCACCACTGAGATCACGGAAAGTACCTAAGCTTTAAGTTCACGTCTACTAGATGACTTCTTGGATCTAAACCACGACTTTTATTTTTAAATGAAAATAAATTAAAATGACAGCATTTTGCCATACAGACATTTATCAGTGCCTGAAAGACGTGGATATGACAGTGGAACATTATTATAAAACAGGTAAGTACAGCAGAAAAAACTACGCATTAAAGTCATTTTTGAAAGTTGTTATATCATCTGATAGGTCTTTTATAAAATACAAATCTTTTTCTGAAAGACTTTATATGCATTTCTCTGCAGATTATGGTGGCTATTCACACTTTACTTCAATTTTTAGAGCCTCCAAGTAATTCTACAGAATAGTAAATACAGTTATTATAACCTTCATAACTGGCAGAGAGATATATTTGAAGAAAAAGGTTTTGTTTCCCCTCCCTCATGCACTGAAGTAAATCAGGAGTGATTCTGCTGCAGTCGATAGGACAGATTCTGCAAAACTGATGCAAAACAAGGAAAAAAAAGGCCAGAAATGTATAAACAAAGCTTTCCTCACACTAAAAGTACGAATCGCACATCTTCTCTGCTTTTTGGCAAGGTTGTGCCATTTAAGTACTTATACCCACTTAGCTCCATCACACTAAAGCACATCTGAATAAGGTCCAGACTCGCACTGGAAACAATGGGGGTACACCAGTTTACACAGACCAAGAATCTGGCATAAAGCCTTGCAAATGAATGAGGATCTTCAAATGAAGTAATTGCATGTATTGCATTTAAGTGTATTACCCCTGAAACAGAAGCGATCTCAAAGTGCTGTAACAGAAAACTAGAAAGATTAGCAAAGGATTAGGAAAAAAAAAAAAACCAACAGTAAATGCATCCCACTTTTCTTCTTTACAGACACACACACACAAGGAACACCACTCATCTTAAGAAAGATCATGTGGCAAAACGATGACTCTGAGTCACTAGGAAAGAGAAAAATCTTCTAAAATACTCTTGGGACTAGGGACTACTGTTAAAGGAAGAGCATTATTTTATCATCCGGCTAATGAGCCAGAGGAAGGATTATTATTGTTTGGCAGTGTTTTGTCTCCACAACTCTTTTCTCTGAAACAAATATGCCAAATTCAGTAAACAAAGAGAAGAAGATGCCCCGTTCTGTTGTTTCAACCGCACAGCGAGGAATATTTAACCAGAGGAAAGGAATCCCAAGCAAAGTCACAGGAGGGGGCCGGCAGATGCCCCTTTTACAAAGGTTAAGAAAAACAGAAAGGGGCGGCGATGGCGGTGGTTTTCCCGCACCCC
>NW_009218829.1:0-21563 GCF_000690835.1 Fulmarus glacialis
AATATTTTAATGTTTTATATATAAAGAAAAACAATACTTGAAATCTCTAAAAGAAACAGCTTTGATATATTACAAATTTACCAAAATAATTTTCTTTTTGCACCACTTGTAAAATAGACCATTATTTTTATTTAATTGTAACATGATAGTGTTCAGAAGTAGCGCAGAAGGTGTTAGCATAACAAATGTTGCCCACTTATCATTGGCTACCATGCAACTTTTGTTCCCTTTGTTTTCAGATCATCATATGCTGCTATGTTGTGTAATAGTCAACTGCATCCCCTATTGGAGAATCGGTATGCCTGATGTTACAGGGCAAACACAGAGCTTTGGCCATGGGCATGAATGCAAGTGTATTTGTTTTATTTCAGCGTTCATTGCAATCAAGTCGTCTTCTGAAGGCAAGCACTTTGTAGTTGAAGTGAAAATGATTTCTTATTGGAAGTCTTGCTCACTTATATTGAGTTCTTATAGGAGAAGAAAAAGTTGCTGTAGGCCAGTCATGTATGTAATTAAACACAACGTAGGTATAAATAACATGTATCTGTTTAGTTATCCTCTGTGGTCATTTTTATTTGGTATGTGTCCACACAGCATGTGTGGTAAACCTGTCACTCAATGTAATCGAAAGGTTCTGATGGCTGAACTGGGGTTGTTAGTATAGGTGGGTGTGTTCAGATGGAAGAATGCAACCTGTTGTATCCAAGTTTGGTATGTTGGGACATGCCTTCTACTTGACCTGTATAAACGAGGCTGTAGTCTTTTCAGACTTGTCTGGACAAGAACGTGCATCTGAAGAGGGGCTGCAGAGACTGAGTGAAGATGGAGGAGATGATAACTCTTAGACTATGCCAGCCTCTTAGGTCTCAGGATTTTTGCTTGGAAGCAGATGAGCTTCCAAGATAACTTAAGGTTATATTAAACATTTTGGGACAGATTTGCCTTGGAGTTGGGGGGAAGAGTACTGTTGTTTCTTCTCAGTTGTAATTCAATACAGATACTGCCCCAGCACACACCCCTCCACCCCATGCTCAAGTACTAGGAATAGAAACGTTGAGATGAGAGGGAAGGTTGTCATAACTCATCCTAATGCTTCTGGCACTATCCCCTTATATCAAATCAGGTCAGTAAATTATTGAAGAACGTATGTTAATTCTAGAAGGAAGCTTATTTGCACATTAATGTCTATATGGCTCACTCTTAGCTAACAAATTAAGCTAAGTTCAGAGTTAATATTTAGATCAAGAGCGGAACAGGGCATCTGATCTGACTGTGCGGAGATTATATTGCATACCAAAACTGTGAAGGCTAGATGACAAAATGTTAGGCAGGATTGTTTCCTTCATAGCCCAAACAAGCTGAAGTTCCTAACAAAAGTAATAAATAATTCTCTATGAATAGAGCAGTAAACAAAGTGTAGTACTCTGAAAATTTCCTCTTGTTTATTCAGAATTTGTCTCCTACAAGTAAAGTTGAATTCAGGCCACAGTTTAAGAGATGAAGAGGACTTAAATTCCCCACTGCAGTAGTAATTTGCGGACAAAATTAATTTCTTTTTTTGCAGTGCATAAGCCTGTGCTACTGCTGAATGTTTGAACAGCTTCAGGAGACATAACTGAGATGGAGGGAGGATAAAAACTGAATCCAAGATTAAAAAAAAAATATCTTTGAACTTCCCTTACCGTATTTGTTGGTCATAAACATCTAGCTCCAAAAGAAAATAAAGTTCTTGGAGATTCTGTTTAGCTTGCTGGACTGCAGAAAGCGATGATGGGATACAGCACCTACCTTAAATTGGTTTACTAATAAAGAAAAGGTCACACGGGGAGCAATATGTTACTGACTGTAGAAATTTATACGCTCATGAAAACTGTAGCAGGGGAAAAAGCTTACCTGTCACAGGCAGAAGCAATGACTTACGCTGACCAAGACTGACAGTGCAGCAAGTTGAACACGAGTCAGCAGTGTGCCCTTGCGGTGAAGAAGGCCAACTGCATGCCAGGTTGTATTAGCAGGAGCAGAGCCAGGATGGGAGACATTCATACCTTCTCTTCAGCGCTCGTGAAACCTTATCTGGAGTACTGTGCCCAGTTTGGGATCCCTAATGCAAGAAGGATGTTTGAGTAGGAGGCTGGGGAACATGATCTACAGGGAGAAGACGTTTTGTTCAGTCTTAAGAAAAGGAAGCACCAAAAGGGACTTTAAGGCAGCTGAAGACAGCAATGTACTTGGTTACAGACAAGATGGAGCTAGGTACTTCTCCGAGGTGCACAGTGGAAGGATGAGAAGCATCAGACAGCTGTGACAAGGAACACTCCAGATAGATGCTGGGAGGTGCTTTGTGAGGGTGGTCAAACAGAGGGACGGGCTTCCCAGAGAGGGGGTGGAATCGCCATCCTCGGCATCGTCTGAACTCACCTGGACCTGAGCAGCTGACCTAGCATCAGCCCTGCTCTGAGTAGGGGATGGGACCAGGTAACCTCAAGATGTCCCTTTGGACTGGAATTACTTTGCAGCTGGCAGACTTGGAAAGGATAGATCCTCACCAAAAGTGATGGAGGGACTCAGACTTACCTTGAGAGTTCTGAAATGGCTTGCCTTGGGGAAAATGCCTAGAAATTTTACTTAGAACACTTACCATTCTTCAGAGCAGTTGTGGACTGCTTATTACCTGCTAGGATTTGTTCTACAAGACCTGCTCTAAACATTGTTGGACCCCCCTAAAAATAGCTGAACAATCACTGTAAAGGGCAAGAATATTCCTGTTTTGCAGGGGAAGAGCATTTTGGTGCTGTATTTACAAAGCAGCATATGTGAGACAGTATACGTGATGCATGCTGTTGTGGCCTTGAACACTTCATCATTATGATACACATTCCTGTGTATCTGTTTCAAGAGAAGTCTGATATTCTCTGTCTTAAGGTCAGGTGCAGAAATGTTTGGAAAGGAAGCCCTTGATATTTCCCTCAGCTATCCAGCTACTTTATGGTGGATGTCTTATTTATAGATTAGGAAGTTCATAATGGAAATTCAAAGATTTCAGAGTATACACAGAAGAGCACAGGCCTCACATCAGTGTACCGGAGCCCAAGTATGTGGTTTGCCTGTTACATATTCCTACTTCTCATTGTGAGTCAACATAGACAAGTAAAGGTTGCTAGTGTCAACACTGTAGTTTATGTTTGGAAATAAAGTAGTCCTTTCTCAAAGAGATTTGGTGACCCTGTAATACTGTTGTGTTGAACATCAAGTTCTCCAGTCAGCAAACTTGCCTTTTAGAATTACTGATCCCCTTGGTGAACAACCAAGGTTATTTCTGATGATCGAAAATATAGTCCAATAATGAATATAATAATGAGAGAGACTAGGGGCCACCCTGAGTTGGTTTTGCACACTCTTGCAAAAGTCTTGTGAGACCTTTGCAGAAGTCTCACGAGGGTCTCACACTTTATTTTTTTTCTTTGTCTATATGATGTTAGCTGGATAGGATAGATAGTTTCTAGGAGACATTGATACTTTAACTGCTTCTTACTTGCAGCTGGTTTAGCTGCTGCCTATATTTTCTGTATCTGTATCTTCTTTCTTATGCATTTGGGACAGCTTGAAAATTTACTCTATAGAGCTTACTCTGCTGGGACAGTGGTTGGCTATTCTATCAGGCCTTTGAAACAGCTGCCTTCTGAAAAAATTGTTTATGAAAGAATAACCAAAATGTGTTTTCTTCCATTCTTGCTTTATTCCAATCAGTATAATACGCTTCTAGCAAACTATCTAACTGCATCGTGGGTATATAGACTAGGGTTTAAGGGTTAATTAAAAGAAGAAAAATGAATACATCATGCTTTGGTTTAGTCTGAATTTTGACTACCTAGAACTTGGTAAACTGAAGTTTCTTTGCAAAACACCAATTTGCAACTACTTGCCAGTGACTGATTAGTGAATATTCATTTGATGGTACTTTGTGTTATCTTCTGTTCAGCTGATTCTAGTCAAGGAAGTATACTCAGATGCAATTTTTCTATTGAAGAAAAACTTGTGCATTTTTTTCCTGAATATTCAGATTTTCTAGCAGCCATATAGTGTTTTCAGATACATACTAAGCAGTTGGGTGTCTTTTGGTTTGTTTGGGTTTTTGGGGGGGCTTTGGGGGTTGGTTGTTTTTTTTTTTTTTGGTAGCACCTAGGGATCTTGACTGAAAAAAGGATCGTGTGTTGAACAAAGCATGATACCACATGCAGGACAAGTTCCCCTGCACTTGTGAAGCAATTGTGTTTGTAAAATGAGTTGTAGATTGGGAAGTGAAACAGAAGCAAAATAGCTTGTCTGAATTACTGAAACTAGGAATAGAAACTCAGTCTAGTTGAATGTGGTGCTAAAATTTTGTCTTGGGTCTTCTGAATTTTCTGTCTGTTGGAGCATCCTTTCTGTCCATTGGGTGTGTCTTGGTTTGGCTGCTTAGTTACATAAGCTTCTCTGTACTGTTAGTATGGTTTTGGTTTTGTGTTGTTTTCTTCTCTTCTTGTGTTCTTTTTTTTTGTTATTTGTTTGGGGTTTTTAGTGATTTTTTTGTTGTTTTGTTGGGGGTTTTTTTGGCTGGTTTTTTTTTATTATTTTTTTAGTCAGTATCCTTGGTTACCACATTGTAATGTGCAGGACATGAGACAGTATAAATTCACACAAGTACTTTGAAGTCCTTGATTACAAAGTCAAGCGTCTAAGGCAATCTATGCTAGCTGAAGACTTGTTCTTAAATCTTGCTAGATAAATAACTTATTTCCGAAGACAGTGTTTCCGTATTTCTTAAACATTTAAATCTGTACATTTACAGATTATTTAAGCCTGTCCTACTGTCCATTTTTGTGTGATATGTTTTGCTTGTTTTGCAGCATAATAGAAATTGTGGCTAGAGCATGATGCTTTTTTTTACTTTTTTTCTGAAATGGTGCTTAAATGCTGTTTCAAAATATCTTGAGATCTACAACATGATTGAAGAAAATTATATGAAATGGGAGAAGGTCGGCATGTTAAAGGTGATACTTAAAAACTTGCTTCACAGGATGTTAGGTGGGTTAAGCGTAAGGTTAGGATCAGTACTGCAAGTTAAGTATGTGAAAGATTTATTAAATTTACTAGCTTTGCTTGTTTTAAGCATTCACCTAACGCATTAATGAGACAGTGCATGGGGAAGGTATGCATGTGGTAAGAAATGTAGAGTAAATTTTCTAACTTTTTTCTGTTATATTTCAATTATTCTTTCTTTTTATGTTGATGAGATTCTGAAAGCATGCTTCAAAGATGACAGTTGACATATGTGCATCCTATTTTACCATTATTGACATATCAGTATTACTTAATCTTGTCTTTCCTGCATGCTTATATTGCAGAGATTTCTGATAAATCTTTGTAAGTGTTGATCCAGATTTCCATGAAAGCAAGTATTTATTCTGTGTTGAGAGAATGCATTCATTGCATAGATTGGAAGAAAGGTTAGAGGAGAATTGTTTGATTGTCAGCAGTAATATTAGGTGGTATGTTATGCAACTTAGTCTTCTTGTTGGAAAAAAAAAAGTGTGCATTTTGAGTTACGCTAAGGAAAAGTGTCCTTTAAAACTCACCTCATTAATGCCACCTTCATTAACGATTAACACCTACAACTGCTTTAACTAAAGATATGGTTTTGAGTGTAGAGAACCATTTTTTCATTCTTTCTCATTTACTTATGTGGCTGCTGGTTTAATAGAAAGACTGTGAGGACTGCAGTTTACTGAGGTGTACTATGGTTTAGGTATCTTAAGTGATATGTGAGATACCTCATCATGCAGCAATACTAGATTTTATTCTCTCTCATGTCTCTTTCCAGCCAAACGGGGGCAAAAAAAATGAAAACACACTTTTGTTTAAAGTAGCATCACTCTGGGATACATAAGCATCAGCGTCTATGGTATTTGGTGAAGCTATTTGGTAGCTTTTGCTTTCTTCTGTTACCTTTGTTGGATGTCAACAGGCTTTACTTGTTAGCACTGCTCAGGCTTTGCTGACTTCTGCAATACCAGTTCTCAGCTTGGCCTGTATGAATGAATATGTTCTCAACCTTTCGATTTCTTAAATGTATTGCATGAGTTTATACAATCAGTGCAGTATCTTGGTTGTAAGGATCATTGCATCTTTTGAGATATAATTTCCTAGTATTTGCTAGTAACTTCAAATACTACTTTTTTCCTTCCCATTTTTCGTTAGTCTAGTTTGAGTGGGAGACAACAGCTATCAATTAAAATTCTGGTCTTCCTGCTTGTGTTGTCTCTCAGAGTGTGTTTATCGGGTAGGATCACTGTCATTGTAACATGAGAGTGTACAGAAGCCGTCCCTTCCTTGGGGTGCTGGGTGGTTATCATTCAAAACTGTGCCTGTTGTCTTCCTACTTGTAGAGTTTGTCCTGGTTCTGTGAAGAGCGTCAGCTCTTCAAGTACATCATTGGTGGCTCTCTCCTGTTTTGGAGATGCTAACATCATTTTTGTGGATTAGGTGCCATCTCCATACTTGACTGGTTTATTAATAAACTGGTATGCCTTGTCTCTGAACCTTACACTCTGTAAAATAACATGTTTGCTGCAAACTTATATGTAGGATTAATGTACATTGATTGTGTCAGATTCCTGAGCAATGCCCTGTACAGAGTTTGATCTAAAAATGGCTTTGGGTGTGACTGAATCCCAAACTTACGCAAGGAGTGCCGTCATGGAAATCTTACTAGAAATAATACTAATTTGCTTCACTTCACTTATAAAGTGCAACCGTACCTGCAGTTTCCTGGCAGTAACTTCTGTCAGTATGCATAATGTTCCACAAAGGTATGTAACCTGTATTTTAGCGCTGATAAATTTATGAGCAAGGCTTAGTCAAACTGCCCTAAGAAATTATGCTAATTAAATACTACTGCAGCTGAATTACTTAGTGTGGTGGTTTTTTTTTTCTAATTGTGTCATGGAAGTTAGTATGCAAAAAGTCACAATATGCTTTTCTTTGGTGTTCAAGAGAGAATAGTATTTTGCATTAAGGTAGATTTCTACACAAGTATGTTGCTGTATATTACACTAATGGAGATATATAGTAAGAAAGACAAAAGGTTAAAAAAGATGTGAAGTAGATAGTTTTGGGGTTTGATTTAAGGAAGGCATAAATGGATAACTTGAGAGGAAAGGACAATGAAGAAAAAATAAGAAAAGCACAGGGTAGAGAATCAAAATAAATCTCTGAGCCAGGGTAATTTGTGATACTCTTCTAGTTTGATAGCTCTGCTAAAAAAAAAGAAAAAATCAAAATACACTTGGGAAAAACTGCAGTCATCTGGATCATTCCCCTTTAAGCGGCTTTTGGAAAAGAGCTTTCTACCTAGTTAATACTCAACTGTATGCTTCAAATGAGATCAGAAACTGAATCTAATTAAAGAACGTTGCAGCCAACAATATTCTGAAATTGAGAGATTATTTTTATACATTTGGCATAGGATTGTTGGTCTTTTTCCAGACTCCGCTGTCTTTTGTTTGTTATAAAAGGTGTTGGCATTCATCCAGCTTGAAATAGAGGGGTCCAAGTTTAATGACTACTGCAGTCAGCAAAATCCTTATACTAGTGTTAACAGAAGCTCAGTGCTGTTTAAGCTCTGACTTTCTGCTTTTTTGTAGTTTTGACATTTAATTCCCTCTGTGGGATGTTGCTGCTTTGAGGTAGAGTAAGGGATGCTGCAACAGGGTGGTGATATCTAGTAGCATTTAATGTATGATGGATGTGAAGCTGTGTTTAATTTGTATCATCTATATTGAGTATTACATTTACGTACCTGAATAGGCCTGCATAGGCACCTGTTCAGTGACTGTGTGAGGATTAAAGACACTGGATATCGCATGTTTCTCAGTTTGTGTTAAAAGTAATCTGGCTTCTTACATTGAGTTTTGCATGGCAGTATTGCAGAATGGAGCAACTTGTTTGCCCTTCCCATACTGTGGTTCCTTGTGGTCTTTAGTCTGTCTGAGGTTATGAATACATGTGGGCATGTGACTTAAGTTACCTTTTTTTTTTTTAATAAATGTGTAGATATTTCTGGTTTGGGTACCACTGTAGTTTGGAAGCAGGAAGAGTAGGATGATTCTCAAATTCCCAGGTGTCTGTTTATTTTTCTAATCAGTTCTCAAAAACTTCTGTGCAAACAGTTGGACAGCTGTCTTCTCAAGCTTAAACTGCATAGATCTAAGACTAAAATTAAAATTTCATGTGCTTTTTTTGTCTTTCGATGTTGTTTCTCCCAGTATTTTTTTTCTTTTTGTGTTTGTGTGATGGTTATGAAAAAACAGAAACCCATCCAAGCTAGCACTTAAAACAGGTATTGCAAGCAGGAACTTGGAATTTAACAAAATTCATTGTGTGATGTTTGAGAGCGTTATTTCATTTTATTTTTCCTAGTGCACATGTTCTTTGAATTCAAGAAAGCCTATATCCAGAGAATATTATATTTTAAATATTCCATATTTTTACATGGAATATGAGAAATTGCCTCCAGTATAAGAACAGAGTGCTGTAACTTCTTTTACAACCGAGTCTTTTGATACACTGCTTATTTGTGCCTCTTGTATCTTAAGTCAGATGTGGCAGTTTATTAGAAGACTATCTTTGGAGAAAAGATAATGTTTTATGTGGAATATCCACCATCTCTGTATTCAGTGAAATGCTCTTAACTAAAGTTTTGTGAAGTGTCATTTCTCTGCAAAAAGAAATCTTGTAAAAACCCAGATCTACTTTTTCTGGAGGACTGAGCCATTTAGTAAATTCTTTCATGTTGACAATTTTTCTTGTAATTGGAAACATAGTAAAAATATTGTAGAATCTCTTAACTGCAAGGCACCAAGAATTTTTACATAAGAATTCACTATGTCAGTTTAGATTTCACCTAAAATTATAATGGCCCCTTTTGCTTTGCTGTCATATTTCTTATTATAGCTAGAGCTCTCTTTCTGTTGTCCTAAGTAATGCATAGAAATTTTCTTTAGTAAGTTGATGCAAGTTTGGTAATTGACTACTTGCAAAGTAATAGTTACAGTAGTTGGTATTAAAATCCATTCTAGGGAGACAAATGTAACAAATACATTTACAAAAAAAAAAAAAAAAAGAAAAAACGTAAGAATTCAGGAGGATCTCTGGTAATATGGAAAATCTTATATAATAGAAATGCATTGAATTCTAAATTTAGAGAGGCTAAATTTAGAAGAACTTAGGAAGAAGCCAACCCAGAGAAGTCAAGAGAGATGAACCATAGCAGTTTCAAAATGAAAATGTCTCTCAACACTTGGGCGTTGGCCTTCACTATTGGAAGTAGTCAGCTTCTGTTTGCCTAAAAGAAAGAAACTATGCCTTTCTTCGTACTTTCTGATAACTACGGTATCTTAGGTTAGTAAAGAGAAGAAAAAAATGAAATGTTGAACAGAGTTGATTTTTCTGATGTTATGCATCTTGAGTGTTTTTTGTGAAGGAATTTAAGAAATACGTGGTTAAGCTGCTAACAAACATACAAAGGTCCTTTGAACATAATAGCTAGGAAAACTAGTTTGCATAATGGAGTTTACTTGCCAGAAGTATCTTAAGGCATTTAAGTCCTCATTTTAGTGTGTGTGGGTTTGGCTTTTTGGTTTGTTTTTTTTAAAAACATTAGCAGAGATCAAAGAACTTGAAGAAAGCACATATCTTAAATTTATTTTTATCAACTTAAACAAAGCAAAACACTGAAGGGCAGACAGGAGTTGATTCAATTTCAGTAATAAAAGTTGTGTTCCGTTGAATATCAAAACCCTCACTTCTAAATTAATTTTTACACCTCAGTTCCTTTTTTTTAATCTAGCTCTAGAAAACTAACTGCTGCTCTTGCTGTTCTGAGTTTTATCTTGGTTGCTAACTTCTTACATACGTGAATTCTCGTTTCTTTGTAAAATCACATATTTATTTTGACTGTAGTTTGCATTTTTTGAAAATGCAGGTGTTTTCTGGGTCCTTGTATGCTTGTGTTTTCAGACTTTGATTAGGAAGCAAACAGTGATTTGAGAATACTGCTTTAGGTGTCATTGTATGTATAGCATACAGTTCTGTACTCCTTACGTCCAGAGCTGCCTCCAGAGGCTTTTGTCCTTTGTGGGATATAAGTTATGTGCTCAAATTCAAATCCCTTTCTCTCTGTCACATCAAGGTATGTGTTGCAGTACTTCTTCAGTGACTACTTGTGATTATTCCTCTAGATGTCAGCTAGCTTATATTTTTCTTAAGCTATATTAAGCAGAATTGTTCCAAATATTTGTGCTTTATCATCATTTTGGTACCATTCAGCATTACCTTTGGTTTGCAGCTGCTTATATCACTGCAATAAAGAATACTTTCTGCTTTAGGTAAATTTACTACTGGTATACATTTTTGTAAGTCATTGAAGTGTATGCAGTTTATACTGGTTGTGAATTCAGTGTCTTCATTTTCGGTTTACTTCCAAAGTGTTTTGGCATTCTTTAAAGTCTTGGTTCTGTAGTTGAGGCCACCTCATTACTGTTTACATACTCTTTCTTCCTTTGGAGATTTCAGTTGATTTGCCAATACAAAGATTGACCAGTACTAGGAGTAGTATCATTCATCCAGAATAATAGGCTCTCTTACATAAAGAAATCACAATGTACAACGTTATTCCAGTCATGACAGCATTGAAAACACTTTTTTTTTTTTTTTCCCTCACAATGGAGGCAACCCAGCTGTAAATCTGACTACAGGTAGCTATCTGCTCATCTCTCCATCTAACTTCTGAAGGATTTTCAATACTGAAGTTTAAAGGTGCTTTATTACTGTCAAAAACAGTGCAGTTACCAGTGGAAATGGATCCTGTCCCTGAGATGGCACACCTCCCCCTGTCCTCTGTGCAGCGGGCTGGGCTGGGCTTGTGTCCTTCTCTGCATGTACAGGTCTGTCAGAAAGCTAATGTTACCCATTACAGATTTGGATTAACTTGTTGGTGTCAAGCTGTTAATTTGTATTAAAAAATGTTAATACGTATCTGTTGAAAGCAGGTTTTAAATGAAATGGAGGAAAAGTAGAACTACCTTTGAGTTTTCCAGACAGTACCGTTTCTAATCCTAACAGAGAAATGCTTTGAGCTGGGAGGTTTGAACCCAAATGCAGGTACTGCCACAAACAATACAGGTTTCATAGAACTTGCATTTGCGTTTAGTTGCAGTCTAAATAGTCTGATAAATCCTCATTGATTCTATTAAAACCCTTTCTTTGGTAGACAACAGCTTGGGTTAAAGCTTGATTGCAATTCTGGTGTGCCTTTGGTTTTGAATTGCCGCCTTTCTTTTTAATATTTTCAGTACAGGAAAAGAAGAAAGTTCAGGAAGTGGAATTATAATGTCCTAATAGCTTTGCTATCCAAATGGGATTATTATCTTTGTTGGCTCTGGCTATCTTGAGTAGCATAACCCTTGTTCCTGGTTATTTGGTCCTTGAAATGAAAAATATTTGGCAAATCCATAGTGAATACCATGTTGCAAAGATGTATATCGACAAGTGCCTATTTAGTAAAACTTGTGTCTATAACTGTCTTTTTGTGCATGACTCTTTTAACCCAGGTTAGTTGCAGGCTGTTGCTGTTACAGTACAGGAAGATTAGGCTGTAATATGGGTGAGACAGATTGCTCCACTGTGTAATACATGAAATCCAGAGTGTCAGAATGCTGGAAAGTGAAGGAAAAGTCGTTTAAAAGAACAGGATGGACTTTAAAGTTCAGTTTTAGGTAAAAGGTCAAGCTCTAGTTCCGTTTTTTTATTTGTAGCAGTTCATCCGTATACAGTACAGTGCATTTTGTATGTGTAAGGTAATCTCATTTTTTAATCTACTATAACTGTCCTTTTGATTCTTGAAAATCCTGTTGGGTATTTTGCATTCCAATATCGATCCCTGTCTGTCTGACTGCTTCAGCTGGGTAATCATTTTTCTTGTTTATCCCTAATCCTTTTAATATTTCCTTCCTGCCACTGTATAACAGTACAGTATGCCTATTGTTTGGAATGTGTTTCAATGACAACTGTAAGACTGTACAGTAAAAGTGGCTGTATTTTAGCCCAGATTTCACAAAACCAGTTTACAATGAAACAAAAACGCAAAGCTGAATAACACGTCTTCAAAGCATATATGCTGACCTTAGTGCCTCACTTTGCTTAGTCATACAAAATGTTCGTTTTTATGAACCATATTCTATTTTGACCTGCTCTGAAAAATGAAATATAAAGCTAGCTATTTCAAAACGCTTCTTATTCTGTATTCTTCTTAGGAACCTAACAGGAAAAATAAATTTTATTCTCTATGTATATACATATGTACATATATACCCATATGTATATGTATATCCATACATGTAAGTATTAAAAACTTGTTTTTAAAGGAGCAGCTGTAGAACAGTTTAAGTATCTCAGCAGAAGTGTTCGGACCCGAGTCTCCAATAGTTCTCTTCAGCTTTCTCCTTGGATGAAAACATTCTGTCTTCATTTCTATGGTGACTGAGTAAAGGCATCTCTGGTTACAGGAGGTTTTGACAAAATGATAAAAATCCCTCCCTGAAAAGGTTTCCGGAAAAGTATGGATCTGTTTCGTTTCACCTAAGAATGAGGAGAAGACCCTCCCACCCCTGTCGGAGCTTTTCTTCTCCATTTCTCCCACACTAGGTTATACCTTAAGATCCTTTTGCTGTGCTAACCAGTGCTTTAACTCTTCTGCTTTTCTCATTAACTAAACTTGGCATATACTTTCTCTGCGTGTCAAAGCAGAGCATGCAAACATAATGAAGGAAAAAAATTTGATACAGAGGTGAAAGCAAAGTTTTTAATTCTTCTTCAGGAACCATTTTTATTTCCAGACTACTTTGGTACTAGCCAAGATGGGGGGAGGGGGGTGTGTGTGTTTGGTTGGGTTTTGGTAAAACTGCTCTACTTTAACAATACAAACAAAAAACCCCTGAGATCTAGACTTCCTATATTTAGTGACCATCTTAATAAAAACACCTCTAACTAGTGGCCACTTTGAGTATTGTATAAACTTTTCGGGAAGGTAAAGAAGTTACTTTCTCTCAGAGAAAGCATTGGTTGTAACAGAAAGACTTTAGTACCTTGCCATTATACCTCCGCTTCCCCATAATAACTTTGTAAAGTCATGGGAGACATGATTTTAAAAATACCTAGCAGCTTTTGATATGGAGAAATTTTGTGAAAGTTCTAGCTTTACAGCTGTTGCTTTATGACAACCTCTTTCTAATGTTCATGGCAAAAAAACCCCAAACCCACAAACAAAAAAACCCACCAAAAAACAAATCCACATCTTGATTTCTTCTTTTTATTCTGTCCTTTGAAGATTGCTCTCCTCCCCCTCATGCACTTTATAAGAAATACACTGTGGTTGCAGTGAAATGTGTGTTTGAATGTTGTTATGCCTTGACTTCTGAGATGCTACAACTTTCCTGTGTGCTTCTGAGATTAAAATCAGATAAAAATGAGAAATGTTTTTGAAACATCCTGACTTTTTAAATGAATGATCCCTGTTTTAATATTAAGCACACAGCACATTGTACCTTACTCAGTTATTATTGTTCAGTTACACATTGTTAACTTAGGTGGTTCAGTTATTCTTGGTAATTGTAGGGTGTCCACTATCATGTGCTTAGTAATGGCAGGTTCTTTTTGCAGGCCAGTTGCGAAGTAACAGCAAGTAAGCCTGAACCTTCAGACCTACAGAAAGTAAAGTTTGTTTTGAAATGCAAATCTGTGCAAATCTGGCACCTGTAGTAATTTATACCTAGAAATAGCACTGCCATTGGTAAACTGAATAATTTTATATTAGATGATCTGTAAGGTTGCCTTTTAGAGGAGATAGGAAGTTTGTTTTCAAGGATGGGAGGCTTATTTTGAATCTATCAAAATGTCAGTTTTCCTGCTTGGATTGTGTTCAATTTTAAAATGGTATCTTTCCAGATAGATTTCTGAACTTCTTGAGAAGATTGACTGGCTCAGAATAGATAGTTTGTAAAAGCTTGATTGATCCAGACTCTTCCTTTATCTCTGTAGAGATTCTTAGTTGGCTTAGGCTGGTGAGATTTCAGAGATACCAGAACACATCCAGCTTTGGTGGTGTTTGATGAAAGGCTATAAAGAGAACGTGTCCCACAGAGAAACCTCATCAGCAAACCAACTGATAGTTTCTGTTCTTTGTGTAGTCATTTGAAATGTAGCCTTTTTAAACATAAAGGCAACGTTTGCAGCCAACTAAGTTTTTCTTAGTGGGTTGTAGGTTATCTGTTCAGACTTAATTTATGAGGAGTTTGATGGATGCATCCTTGACAAGTAATTGTTCTTGTTAACGGTTTCTTTTTTTTAAAGGGGAGACTGAAATGTGCTTAAGTTGTATATGTCTTTTCCCTTAACTAACTAATTCTGTGAAAATCAAACAGCAAAAGTGTATACAACTCCTCACTTCATTAAATTAGTGAGTTGTATAAGCAATTTCTTGCCTTGCTAAAATAGTCAACTTATTAAATGAGACCTATCAGCTGCTTCAAGGGTAGAGGTAGAACAATGTTTTATAAAAATATATTTTAATTAGTGTGATAAGTGTCCTGAGTACAAACTCTTAATTACAAAACGAAACGTCTGCTTTAACAAATAGCTTTACTGCCTTTCTACATACAGTTAGGGTTGTATGAAATTGTTCATTTAGGAATGCTAAATGAACATTTAGGAATTAAGGGAATCTACATTATGGATTAGGAGAATGCGACGCATGCATATCTTCTTGCCATGTAATCCGTGTGCTAAGGTGATTCTTTATTCAGGAGTAAGTATCTTATATATTTGTTGTGCTAATTTATTTCATAGTAAGTCACATATATAGTTCTCCCTTTCCTCGAAAATCTGATTTTTTTTTTTTAGGTTCAATACACTGCTTTGAAAAATGAAGTGCTCCTGTTTCTGCGCTCGCATAGTAATTGTTTATATTCTATTTATTATCATAATTAAGATAATAAAATGGAGTTTAAGTCCTGATACCTTGTTTGACTTTGAAGATATTGGTTAGGAAGATCCTGATTTGTGTAATAGAAAGTAGCTTAAAACAACGTCTGGGAGATGGGTCGGTGCTTCATAGTGTATGTGTGTATTTGACAGAGAAGCAGTAGGTTATTGTTGTGAATCTACCTTGGTCTATTGAGAAGCTGCTTTGAAATAGTCCCTGTTTGGTGTACAAAAGGGGTAAAGTAGCAAAAATATCACTGGTGAGTGATTTCACAGTTGTTTTCTGTGGAATGCAGCTTGCCATTGCCCTACCTTTCTGTCTTTTGAGGTAGTCTGTTGTTGTATTTTTAATTATTCTGCTCTGACATGTTTTCTTATGGTTGTTTTTGTAAGGGCTGGAATTGTTTGTTAATAAAGGAAAAAAAAAAAACTATTAAACGATTCCTCTTGTTTGATGAAATCTTAAATAGCTGTATGTAATGGAATTAAATCAGGAATCCTGCTAAAGCAGTGACACTTCTGGCTGTATTAATGTTTGTAATTTATTTTGAGAACAAATTCAATTTTGATGCCTTCTTCGATCAAGTAATGAAAAGGTAAACAAGTTTAGCATAATGAATTGTAGAAATATGTCTCATATACAAACCTTTATCCCTGTAAATAGAGAAGATGGGTATGCTTGCCATTTGCTGAGATAACAAGAAGAAAAACCCTGAAGCTTTTCTTATTGGTTGCTTAAAAGTAATGTCTTTTATTCAGGCTTGGTATCAAAGAGAGGAACCCCTCATCAGCTTTTGCTGAACTGCAGTAAAAAAAAACAGAACTCCCACCTTCTTATATTGCATTGAGTGCTGGGCTCAGGACGCAGTTACGCTCATGTGGTGCGAGCTGATTAGTTTTAACTAAAATATAGTAATGCTACATTGGGAGCTGCTGGATTTTCATGTTTTAGATAAAGATTATTTTCAGAAGTATGAAGTAGGGACTCTACAAGAAAACACTTTAAGTACTGTCAATCTCATATTGTTTCAGCCACTTGCTCCTTTCCACAAAAGGAAAACCACATCTAAATCAAGAACCAAATCATGATGTAGTCTGCAGAAAGTTTCTTTACCTGCCCTTGACTCTGCTGTGGGCTAGAGTTAGGGAAGCTGAAAGATAATTGTCTGTTGGCTGCTCCAGCTTGGGTTAATATATTTGACTTTCCTGTTGTTCAGTTGCATTTGTATACTGGGAAGGGAATGTTTTACCATGTACATAGTTTGAGATTATAATTTGGAAGCACAGTATTTACACAAGTAATAGTCAGGAAGGGGTTTTGTTTGTTTATTTTTCAGGACTATGAAGTACAAAAGTAATAGTGATGCTGAATTAAAAATAAAAACTTAAGTTTGATTTCTAAATATCTGCTGGTGTTATGTAATCTGGTATTAAACCTCAAAGCCTTTGCAAGGTGGTGGTTGTTTGTGTTTAAACCATTTCCTCTGAAAGCAATGCTGGTTTTATTTAATAGTAGAGTCCTATTGTATTCTATTACTGTTAACTACATTAAGCATAATACTCTAACATGGAAAAGACTATCAAAGATTATGAAACACTGAGTGAACATTTCGTGCAAAAATACTGGTCATGGTTCTATGTTTAAAATTTCTGTCTTCTACTGCTTGTGATGCTTCTTACATGTTGATAGTGACATATCCTTGTTTTCTTCATATTTTTGCTGGGTGATCTTATCAACTCCCAAGAGTAGCCTTTGCATTGGTCTTCAAAATAAATATATCTAGAGTCCTGAACAGTCTGAATCCCAACAGTTTGATGTGCATTTTTGACAAACCTTGCATTTCTGAAAGTCGGTTTAAATAGGTCAAATACAAACAGTCCTTAAGGAAACACTTTTCTTGATATGGATAGATGTACGTATGTAAATGCAGTCAAGCAAAAATAGTAGGTAAACTTTTTAAAATACGTATTATACGAAGTCTTTTAACAAGGGAGACTGCGTGAGGATAGGATTATCTGTTAGTCATGGAAATCAGAACATCACTGGATGCATAATGCTAGGGCAGATCAAGTAACGAACAGTGTGAATTTAAGGGTCTATCATGAGCATGAACCTCAAGGGCTACTACTGCACTATTGCTCTATCACTTCTCTGCACAGTTGAACAACATGCAGTGGAAAATGAAAATATTTTTAAAAGCTAAAATGTCGAGCCTTTTATTATATCCATAAACTAAAGAAAATAAAATACTGAAACTAGTATGTTATCTATTATTTATACAACCTTCTGCAGTGAACCTCTGTAACCAGTAATGTTCAGTCTGAACAATGTGTTTAATAAAGCAGATAAGAACCTAAACATAAGCGTAGGTTTAAAAAAAAATTGGTCTTACAAATGTTATTTAAAATTCTAGGCAAATTACATATCTAGCCTAGGCTATTTTAAAGATAGATGGAAATAGTGGGGGTTTTATCTGTAAGAAAGGAGTTATGATGCTATCTAATATCGCATTTAAGTTAATCTCTGTTGCTTGTAAGAAAAAGTATAAAGTACTTGTACATGAAGGAAACGTGTAATTATTTTTTGATTCTGATTTGCTAAACTAAAATTTTGTTAAACTAAAATTGAGGCAAATGTTTATATTCATGATTTCCTTTTGCAATTACTGATGCTAAGACCCAGATTAATATTTTTCTAAGCACTTGTATGTCTAGGCATTATATCCCTCTAAGTTAAAGTGAAACTAAAGCACAGTTAGCAAATCAACCATGTAGACAAGCAGTGCTGCTTTGATTTTTCAATATGACCTAGAATTCTGAAGAATATACTAAAATTAAGTGTAAAAATGATCCTCTGGGAAAAAAAATATTGCTGTTATTGACATTCAGTGTATGGAAGCAGAATTACACATTTGCTGTGTTGCTTTTAGTTTAAAAAACCCAAACATAATATCCAGTAACTTTAGTAACTCCAAAAATAGTGAGTTACTAAAATTTTGGAGAAAATATTCTTGGCTTTTTATCAGAGATGCTCATATTTGATACATCTTATTCAGCCATTGAAATTATCACTAGAGATTCATTTTTAAAATGGCAGTAGCTTAAACATCAGATCAGTAAAGTGTTGGTTTTATTTGTTTCTGCTGTTCTGCATCTAACTTTAACGACAACAAGCAAGGTAGTTGATTAATTTTGTAGGCGTAATAGTGACATTTGCAGTAGTTTACACACTTGCAAATAACCAAGGAGTGGTACAAACTGTTTATAAATTCAGGTCTTGGTTTTCTATTGTCGTGGGTTTTTTTTCTGGTCAGACCGGGGAAGGCTCCCTGCTTTTCCTCCAAACACTTAAGTCACCATGTCCTGTTGACCTAAAGATATTGCTCTTCTGAGTGTCTTGAATCCACTTGTTTTTTAACAGTGCTCAGGTATATTGAGCAAAGTGAGACCCTCTTGGATACAAGCAAGTTTCTCACTGTTTGCATTACGGAGTAAATCACTCACGGGAGTGGTCTGATTTTTCCCGCTGTGGCTTAGTCATTGGAGGAGGGCATGACACAACATTTTTGCCAGAATTAAGATTTGGTTTTTTGAGAATGGGGAATCTTGACTTCTTTTCCAAGTTTTGGAAAAGTGTTACCTAGTTGTCCAAGAACCTTCTCCTCTGTCTTAGCTTAGTGTTTGTCCAGCTTGTCACCCTTCCCACCAACTTGTTGACCTTGCTCCTCAATATTCCTTTTCTTACTGCTATGTGCCTGCAGCCAGTACCTCAAACCTCTAGTGCCTGTAGCCAGTGCTAGTCAAACTTCTTCTCTTTACCATTCAAGCCACTGAAGTACATAGGAACAGCACTTCTAATGTGAGCGTTGGGAGCGCGTACGGGAAAAATCCTCTTCTGCTAACGTATGGACTCTCCAAATAGGTTAGCTGTTGAACTTTTAACCAGTTTTTTGAATATGTGAAATCTCAGTTCAGGTCATTCAGTTTAATAAATCAATCAATTAAAATCAGTTGCTCATAATGGAAAATCTTAGGAAACTGAAGGTGTAGGTGTACATTGGGGCTGTGCATGATACGACAAGTTGTTTCTTAATGTAGTGGCCAAATGTGTAGCTTCACAGCTGTTTTTTTGAGGCTGTGTGGGTTCAGCGGTCACGCACATTGCACAAATTAGGATTTTTGTAAAATATTTCGTAACACACCTACCATCTTGCAAATACCAAGATTTTTTTAAGCATATTCCATAATTTTTGCTGATCAGTTCAGCAGCAGCAGTTTCCTTTTTATTGTTTTGAGGGGATGGAGAAGAAAGGGAGCTTTATCTGAGCTCATCTTTACAGCTGCAGTACAGTGTTTTACTGACATTTATGGCATGCTGATTTTTCTCTCCCTTTCAGAAGAGAAACCAGATTGCTCCAAGGCCCGCTGTGAAGTCCAGTTTTCTCCTCGCTGTCCAGAAGATTCCATCTTGATTGAAGGCTATGCTCCTCCCGGTGAATGCTGTCCACTCCCAAGCCGTTGTGTATGTAATCCTGCAGGCTGCTTGAGGAAGGTTTGCCAACCTGGCTATTTGAATATATTGGTTTCTAAGGCATCGGGAAAGCCAGGGGAATGCTGTGATCTCTATGAATGTAAACCAGGTAAAGGTGGACACTATTTTTTTTTGATTTTTCAATTTTTTCTAACTGTCTGACAAGCAGAATAACCTATATAATTGCATCTAATAAAGCCTATATAGCCTCTAAATTCTTCTGATTCTTCTTCAAAATAAAAATGTTTATATGTGGGTAGTACCCATTAAAAAAAAAAAGAAAAATATTATGATAAACTTTTCTTTTTTCTTCAGACATTAATTTAAATTGAACAGCAAGAGAAAAGTAGCCTAGTGAGAACATTGCATTTCTGTGGATGCTATTAGTGAAAGTTACATACTTTATATACTGCTTAGGTTATACAAAGTTTTTTCATAGTGGGAATATATTGTGCATGGACAGGGAATTAAGGTTTCTGTCTTAAGACTTCTCTAGATTACGAAGTGATGACCCTTAAAAAACTGGAGAACACAAGGATTTTGGAGGAGCATAGTGAAAGACTTTACAACGTTTTCAGTATTTACCCATTTTCCATTTCATGAGAACACAAATCACCCTTTCTTGTGATTTATTATTCTCGGTGGAGTGGAAGATGTAATTCAGTCTTCTTTTTGATCCAGGCTTTGGTAAAGATGAATAATAAAAATGAAAGGATGAAAGCAGGCATATAAAATTGTATAATCCCAAATCTTATATGCAAACAGGTTCGAGTATGCTTAAGCTGTGCCTTTCTTATGCTTGTTTAACATTTTCTTAAATCCTCCACAGAAGAAGATTGTACAGTCTTTGTATCTTCTAGTGCTTCTCTTTGTGTTTTTCCTAATTTCTGATGCAAATGCAAACTTTTCCATTCTCTGTCCAGAGTAGTTGGTGAACAAGTCTTTATAATAATTTTTGCTCTGGAACATTTTGTCAACCTTAGTCGTCTTTGATCTAGAATTAGCTGTAATTTCTTATGATGTAGTTTCCTTGGACTCCTTCCTTGTTATGTTGCCCCTGTATAAGTTTTGTTAAGTTTATCCACATGTCTTTAAAATGTGGTGTCCAAAAGCAGACTACTATCTTGGGTGAGTCTTCATCAGCCCTAAATACTGTAGAATAATTACTTTGTCTTTCATGCAAAATTCTAAATAAGAGCTGACTCTTTTGCAAGAGTAATATTTAGTTTGTGAAACGCTGTGATCCCAAGATTTTTCTGTAGCATGACTGCTACTGAACCACTGTATTTGTACATTTTAATTCTTCCTATACATACTTCAAGTATGCCTTTGCTGAATTTTGTCTTGCTGGCTTTGGATTATTTCTTTATTTTCAAAATAAAGATGTTAGCCTTGATCATGTCCTCCTGACAGTTATTTGCATTTCCATCTTGTAGTTTGCAAATAACTCAGTCCAAACTTACCTTTGTAGGTTACTTCTTGAAGATTGTTTTCAGCTTTTTAATATTGCAGAATCTTCAAATTGAATATGTGATTATTTATTCCATTGGTGGATTTATGTAACTGTCTGTATGTTCTTTTCTGAAGTAGTTTGTATTTTTTGTTGTAGGGAGTTAAGAGGTGAAGGTACATGGGACTGGAAAAATGAAGATGCATGTTAGGAGGGTAGAAGAGCAGAGGCTTTGAAGAGATTGGGGAAGGAGACTAATGGAATTTAAGGGAAGTGTAGGACTTTGCATGGGATTTAGAAATTGAGAGGCTAAGGGAAAGCAGAAGTTCTCCCCTACCTTGGGAGATGACGAAGGTGTGTTTCTTAGGCAGCGACTAAGAGGCTGAGGAGTGTAGGTGGGTACTCTTGTGCATCCCCACAGTGATAGGTGATGAAAGATGTAATGGCTAAACTACAAACTACAGAGTAAGTGCGGCCCTTACTTGTTGCAGTGCCTTGGCTGTAGGG
>NW_009218829.1:21594-60910 GCF_000690835.1 Fulmarus glacialis
GTACTATTAATATGGAATTATTAGTCACTATATAGCCTGATTTTTTTCAAGTTCAGTGGCTGTCCAAGTTGGCTTTTATAGCTTTGGTCTAGATGTTTCTTTCATGTGCCTTTTGACATAGTAAGAAGATCGCAAAGAAAAAACAAGCCAACGCAAGACTGGAAGACAGGGAGAGGAGCAAGTGAATGTTGACAAATCTTAGTAGACTACAAATTACTTACCACAGAAGGCATTTTTTTTAATGGCAGATCTTTGCAAATCTGAGCTTTTTTCAGTTTTCAGAGGAACCTTGTTTTCGAAGACTGTAAATTGGACTTGTATAGACAACATAATTTGTACTTCATATATGAAGAAAATTATAGACTAAACAAATAATGAAATTTTTTTTTAATGTTTCCTTTCTTGTAGAAAGTTTATGGATTTTATTCTTAAATTTGCAAGTCAGCGTGAACCTTGCTGTGTTTTTTCATCTAAACTGTTCTGTCATGTTCACCACTGTCTGTGGTTTTAAATAAATTTCTTTGTTAAGAACAACTTGTTTTATTAGGATAATATATTCAGAGGCTTATAGAATTATAGAATAATGTAGATTGGAAGACTAGATGACTCTGGAGGTAATCTAGTCCATCCTGCCTTTCCTGCACTGTTTTATACCATTTATTCTCTATATGTATATACATGTACTACTATATATGTAGTAGCATATAACTGTTTTTATGTATGTATGAACACTATGTGAATTATCTATGTGGATTTGCTGAAATAGTGGTCATAAAGTGAAATCAGGTAATGCTCCTTACATGGGAGGAGTATTTATTCAGCCCATGGTAAGTCTGGTAATAAACCTTGTGTCTTCAGAGTTTGACTTGGTATTCTGAAGATTGTAGGAAAGAAGAGTTGGAGAGGAACTGAACTGGCAGTGCTCTAATTCATGTTTCCTCTGTTTTTAATGCCTCATTGCTGGAAAAAAAAGGGACAAGGGACAGTGTAAGGCCTGGTAGATAATTGTTCATGCGGAGTTTCTTATGGGGCTGATGTCACTAGTTTTACTGAATAGTGCCAGCATGTCTATGGAGTTTACATGTTGAATACAGAAAACTGGTTTCCATACTTTGCCACAGACCTAAAAACTTTAGTTCTGTGAGTGCTGCTACCAGAGTGCTCTTCCTGCCCCTCCATGTCTGCTTAACCAGCCTCCATAGGGTTTTACACCAGCAAGGGCTTTCTGGTGGAAACAAATTGCCAGATGCTGGGAGGACTGCTTCCTATGATAGCAGTGCTGCCTTATGCCAATATAAAGTGTTTGCGCAATTAAAGCATAAATTGTGTTTATTTCTGTTCTTTAAATAAGATGTCACTGCTCTCCAGTTTACAGTGGCATTTGAGTTTGGAGCCTTCTGCTGCGAGCTGCATATGTTCAAATACTGTGATTGGCAACTGAGTTACTGAAAGGAAAATGGGAAATGTTTCCTTAACACTAAATGCTAGAATAAAAATAAAATCTTTCATTTTGACATCCACTTCCTCTTCTACCTCTCTTACTTTAGGAATACACTGATTAAAGGCATTGGCATTCAATTAAAATGAACAGTGAAGAAACTTAGTAGCTTAGCCATACCTGTCTATTAACCTCCAGATTAATTTGTCTTAAATGTTCTTCCCGTTGCTCCACCAAGCATCTCACCACAGTTGTGGTACCTGCTGAGAACAAGTATGTTGTGTCCCTTTTGTTTTGCTGTGATTGCTAAGATCAGAGGTGGGATAACAGTGGTCTGGTGCCATAAGCAACCTACTTAGTTCCTACAACCTGTGTATAACTGGCCATTCAAGAGCAGTGAATTTACTGAATGAGCAGTGAATTTAGTTTTAAGCTGGGAGTTACAGTTATTAAAAAGTATTCTCAAAAATAAGGTTTTTTTCTTAAAGATAGTTTTAAAGAATAGTCTCCAATGGAGCTGCATAATGTGTTAAGAGTAAAAATAAGAATAACCTGAAACAAAATTTGTGGGAGTATATGTGCCTCTTTTGCTAAGATGTCAAAACAGTATGAGTAATGATGTTTTTAAAATCATGTTTGTTTATTTAAAGATGGAGTTAAAACCTAAGCTAAAAGGTATTTTGTGGAAGTTGTGATAGGAACTCTAGCTGCCACTTCTGAATAAAGAAAGGTAAATAGTTTACTTTGGCAGTTATCCAACAGATGTTTTTTGTACCTTTATTGATAACTTTTTGTTGTTGTTGTATATGGTGAGGTGGGGAGGGTTGTCTCTTAGTTTCTGACATCCTTGGGAAAGCATTGGGAGATGTCTGTCGTGCTAGAGAGAACCTCTGTTGAAAAGACTGCTCATTTGTCATTCTTATAGCAGTCTTTCTGGCAGAGCTTTCATTCACTCACCTTCTCCAGCACCCTGCATGGCCTGAAAATTACTCTTACTGAAATGGAGGGTTTTTTTCTGGTACCAAGTCTTGGTTTAAACACAATTGTAAACAGAACATTATTGTTTAGCTTATTTCTTTGGGGAATTCTGTGCAGTCAGCGCTTGATGGAAAGTCTGAGATCAGCAGCAAAATTTAGTAGGTAGTGTATAATAATACACAGGGAAGTAGCTTGTGCTCTACCCTAGTACAGCTTCGGCGTTGAAAATCGGGTCTGGAATTTTTATAGTCTTGCACTAAGGACAAAGGTCAGCAAAATCAAGTTTTTATACATAATTGAGAGAAATAGAATGATACATTTTTTTTATTCTCTGTTGCTTACAGAAATAGTACATGTGTTGTTTTATTGAATGCTTTGTTAGAAGCTGAGGTTGAGAGGACTTAAGAGAGGACATTGGGAAAGGACTGGAGAAAATGAGTGGCGAAGAATTACAGATATGTTTCAAATGGAGCTGGAGAAATGGCTTATAAGTTGACAAAGATGGTGAGGGAGGGGAAAAAAAGATCAGCAAATGCAGGGGTCCGTGTTAGGAAATACCTGTGATAAGGTAGTTAAGGAAGTGATTCAGACAGTGGTACAACTGCATTGAAAGTCGAGGAACGCCATCTGTTCTGGTCGTATTTAATACATTCTGAAGTGTGAAGAAACGTAAAAAGGATGATGCATTGTCTTGGAGAGATACTTTCACACTTGCTTTCTCCTTCTCCCAGAGCAGAAACTGTAACTACCGTTGTCAGATATAGTCATGTTGCGTTGCGTTATTCTTGAGGGACCAGTTGAAATGCATCTGAACTGAAAGCAAAGGGTGTTATGTGATGCTTCTTAGCTGCTGTAGAAGCAGACTGTGTACCCTTGTATTGGACCCTTAGAAAGCTGTGACTTCTGGAAAAATATGAAGTCTTTCCTATGCTGAGCCACTGTGTTGCATCAGAGATGCAAATACTGCCCTGATCCTGGACCTTTAGATGCACAGGTAGCTATTTAGATCTTGCCCCTGAACTGTACATTCTATTCTTTGAAAAGCCAGCGTAATACGTAAAGTTGAAACTTAATATATTTGTGTTAACATATTCTACTATAAAGTTATTTTCACCTAGGTGTTAACAGTTTCGTGATCAGAGACCTTCGGTTTTGTAGTCTACAAAGGAGGTTGCACATTACAGCAGCTGTGCCAGGGTCTGCAACTGTGGTATGGTTTCTACTACATTCTTGTAGAAAAATTAGTAACTCTCAGATGATACTGTATAAAAATTCAGTGCATGAGAAAGTTCCTGAAGACTTGTAAGCAAAGGTTGGTCAGATGCATGTTCACTGATATGAAACTGCAACATGTTTATGAGTTCTTGAAGATACATATTTGTCAAACTACATATTTAAAGCTTAAAGTTTCTAGGGTAGACAAAAGTAATTTTCTTTAGACAGGATTTTAAACTTTTTTAGCTTATAATAAAATATATTGTAACAGCTTATAATAAGCCTGTTCACGAAAAGTACACTTTGTAATTATTGGAATCAAAGTAAGATGTGAAAACAAAACTAGTATTTCAGTGGCAAATGTTTGCAGTGTAATTTTTTTAGGATGATGGTACAGCTAATCTGGGGGACATCTTTTTAAGTAATGAAGAATTCAATTATAGACTGTTCTGTAACCTTACAATATTTTCAGCTTATCTGGAAGTTTGGCTCAATACTTTTTTCCAGTTTGAGAAACCCATTTAAATCTGAAAGAAGTAGGAACTTTTTTTTTCCTTCTTCAAATATCTTTCATATCTTATCTCTCTTCATCTCTCTTTTGTGAGGAAAGGCTGAGAGAGCTGGGACTGTTCAGCCTGGAGAAGAGAAGGCTCAGGGGGATCTCATCAATGTATATAAATACCTGAAGGGAGGGTGTAAAGACAGAGCCAGGCTCTTTTTGGTGGTGGGACCAGAGGCAGAGGGCACAAACTGAAACGACGGAGATTCCCTCTGAACATCAGGAAACATTTTTCACTATGAGGGTGACCGAGCACTGGCATGGGTTGCCCAGAGAGGTGGTGGAGTCTCCATGCTTGGAGATATTCAAAAGCTATCTAGACATAGTCCTGGGAAGCCAGATCTATGTGGCCTGGCTTGGTAAAGGGGGTTGGACCAGATGATCTCCAGTGGTCCTGTCCAACCTCAGCTGTTCTATGATTAATCTAATAATGTAATAATAAAGGTCGCCCAGTTTGGAGAGAAGGCTGAGGTGGGGTATGAGTGTGGATGATAAAATTCTGTGAGTGGTGGATAAGCTCAGTGCATACCCTTTGTTCACCAAATCCTGCTAATCCTTATGAGAACTGGAAGGCACTCTAGTACTACTAAGAGATCAGTATAAAATAAATAAAAATGGGTAGGTCAAATCAAATGGGAACCACTGAGCCACTTAATTACATGAGAATTTTCTATCTGAATGCTCTTGGTTTGGGCTTTATTTGTAATTTTTCTTAGGTTTGTACCTTTTAAATAAAGAAGGACTATTTGGGCTGCTTTTCAGTGTTAGTGAGCCATGTACTAGCACACTATAACCACTGGAAAGAATTTGAACTATTTAGGAAGAACGAGCACCTTAGCTGAGACTTGGTGGCATGACTAGGGAGTTTCCTTGTGGTTTTTTTCTTTCATTGTCATTAATGGTATATGGAAAGATGGACACAGAAATAGCTGTGCAGTAGCAGCTTGTTGGTAGAACTCGTTGGCTGGTTTTTCTCAGACTGCTTACCTGGGGAGGAGGCGGGGGGGGCCTTGAATCCAGGGAGGTGGAAGGGTTACTAGTTTAAATTCAGGAAACTGGACGTTGGTAGTTCCTTGGCACAACAGACTCGTGCAAATTGTATTGGTCATATTGGGCAATACTGATGAGCTCATGATTCTCAATGCCTGTTGTGGTAATGGAGGAATTAAATATATATTTCTTACAGAAGAGCAGTTTCAGATATGAATTTGTTCATAAAATGCAACATAAAACTCTAGGGCTTTTAAAAGTGAAATATTATAAAATAAAGTGTTCGTGTCTTAAAGGCAAATAGGTATGTTTGTATGTTTACGAAGAGATATAAAAGTTAATTAGATAATTGCCATTGTCGAGGTGAGTAACTAGAATCTTTCAATTTAAATTTAATAACTTTCTGCATTTCTCCACAAAATTGACTTTAATTAAATTTGTGCATTTCTCAGTGAGAAGTTCTTGAACTTGTCAGGTTGCAGATTTATCAGATGGCTCTGTTTCCCAAATAACTGGAAAAAGGCAGATTCTGAATATCACTTATACAGATAGCATTCTGTTCATCCCGCCTACTCAGTTGGTAGGTAGCTTACTTCTTTAAAGAGGGAACCATGTTTTATTCTGTACTTTCTTGGTATAATTATGATAAGGGATAACAAACAGATAATGCCTGAGCTGGTATTGTTTGTTTATGTGGGAGATTTAGGACAAAATAAGATAAAGATGTGTTTCAACTTAGGATCCTGAGTATGACTCATAGGATTAAATGTATATTCAGCCTAATTTTTTTTTTGCATTTCTAAGCATTTGTTGCTTTCTAAAAAGCATCGGTCAGTCTTACTAGTTATGCAGAATTCTTCATCTCGTTAATGCAGATAGATTTGGTAATTTGCATTTCATTTTCGCCATATATAAATACCTAAACAACACATCCTAATGGAATAATACTTTAAAATGTAGTTTACATGTGCAGGCATAAATCCATAGTGTATCTTTAATTTTTTTTTTTTTTATTTCCTATAACCCAGGTATTTTACTCTTTAAACAGACTTTAATCAGGAAAAAATTAAACAATGAATTGTTTACTGTTTTAAAAGCTGTGGGGAAATATATTCTCAGTAACCTAGTATATTTCTAGTAACTAATATTATTTACAGGTGTAGTGATTGTTTAAGGTTGCTTGTCTCACTTTTATAAATTTTTTGTTAACTAGTATTAGTTCAGTTGCTTCCTGAGTCAATAATTTTAAAAAGCGAATCTTAAAGAGAATGGAAGTACTGAGCATGCATTCATTAGATGATTTTTCTGACTTTAATTAAAAGGCTGATGCATATCATGTTGCTTATGATGAAGTAATTTGCAAAAAGCTTCTAAAGCATGAGTAAAAGGAATTTTCTTCTCCCCTTCCTCTGTAGTGTTCAGTGTGGATTGCAGCACAGTCGAATGTCCTCCTGTTCAACAAGTTGTTTGCCCACTGGATAGCTATGAAACCCAAGTCAGGCTGACGGCTGATGGCTGCTGTACCCTGCCCACAAGGTTGGTGTCTTGATGCCTGAGTATTTTTAACTTGTTCTCTACAGTTCAAGTATTATAAATACAGGATAATAATGCAAACTTCTGTGGCAGTAAATGTTAATACAGAATAAAAGATACATGAATTAGGTTAAAGGTATATCAGGCTGATAGAAATACGAAGTCTATCTTTTTGAAGCAGAAGAAAATTCTTCTCAGTGCAAATGCATGAAGCTGATTTTTGCTAAAATTATTTTGAGGGGTTTGTGCCTCTAGATTGATTTTCGATGTATTCAATTAATTTTACAAAAATAAATTCTTTTGAGAAACGTTTGAAGGTCTTTGATGATGGTAAGGAATTAAATGACGGTGGTGGCAGAAATGCCAGAGAAAATCTCACCTAGGTAAAGAAAAAAGCTGGGTTTTGTATGTGGAAGACCACTGTAAGAAGAGGAAAGACGGTGGCTATCTGGAACTGTAGAAAAAACAAGTACTTGCTTCCATTTTACTTCTGTTGTTGTTCAAATAGGTATAGTTTATCACAACTCGGAAAAATAAAACAATTTGAAGTTGGTTTTGTTCCAAAATTCTGCACCACTGTTTCAGCTTCTGTTTTTACAACAGACTTCCCAAAACCTGATTCAGCAATATGCCCAATAAATATGAATTCAAGCAAAAAGTACCACCACTGAAAATATTTTACACAAAAAAGAAAATATTTCGTGTAGGTGTAACTAGTGGGTTTATTTGGTATGAAGGTGTTCACGCCATACAATATTGCCATATTCTCAGTCCCTTGTGAGATTGTAAAGAAGTGATAAACTTGCAAAGAATTCAGAAAGTAGAAAATGGCAAACGTTGTGTAATGAATCGGGGATCTTCCCTGTTGGGTACCCTTTGGGCACACATTTAATATGGTGACTTTTTTGAAACTGTTGTTTCCATGAAATACGAGGGTCTCTTATTGCATGGAGAGTTAAAAATATATCTATTTAAAAAAAAAAAAAAAATCAACACCAAAACAGGAAAAGAGACATGAACAACTTCATGTAGTGCAGAAATCCTATCTATTAAATTTTGAAAATATATTTCTAAATGTGAAAAATTTTATTTGTAATTGTAGAATACACATAATAGTCTGCTACTTAAAAAATACTTATTCTCCTTATTCAGTGAATGCTACAAATTTTTTTTCATTCCGAGTCATTGTTTTCTTTTTTTTTTTTTTCCTGAATTTTGGACCAGAACATGGTATGAGTTCTCAGTATCCTCCCTTTATTCCTGAACACATTCTCATTAACCTTACTAGGAATTACGATAATTCCATATTAGTTGAGAGCTGACCTGGCTAGTTGGGATTGCACAGGAGGCTGTAGATTTTTAACTAGTCATTGTACTGGCATTGCTGCTGGTACAGATCTTCATGTTCAAGACAACTAGAATAAAATGCTATTAAGGATTGTATTTGGAAAGATAGATTATAAAGTCAGAGAAGCAATCTCAGACTAAAATTTCATAAGTTTCTAGTTTAGATTAACACTCAGAAACCTTGACACAATAGAAAACTTAGATTAATGGTAGATTTTTATTTCCAAATTTGTTTTGATTTGCTGGATTAAAAAGTGATAAATAGGCCAAATTATTTTTGTTTCCCAAAAGTAAAATTGTGTTCCATTTTTCTGCAGTCTAACATAAGTTGTGGTTTGATTTTTCTATTGCTGGGATGGAGGGAATGAAAAATACCCACTTTATTCTTTGTAGATGATAACTTCAGTGTTCCTTCTATCAGGGAACATAGAGCACCGAGAAAATAAAACTTCATTTACTTCAGCAAAATGACCAGATGGAAATATTTTCTATTTCTGGTGCACCCATGGGAACTGATCTTAAATAAAACACCTAGAGCAAACATGTCCTTGAAAGAATCTTTTTCTTTCTTCGATAATGTTTAAAAATAAAACCATTTGGTTTGCTGTGTGTTAACTGTAACTGATGTCTGAAATTTACTTGTACATGTGCATGGTACTTATGTGACAAAACCAGTATTCCCATCTCCTGCACACAAAGACCCCAATTGCACAAGCAGCCTTAGAGTGTGTGAATTATTAGATAATTGTGAATTGCACTGAAACCTCTTGGAAATCAGATTGCTGTGCAGTACTGGTATCAGTCTAACAAGGGATCAGAGCTGGGACAGATGAGTTCTTAGCTCCTAGAGTCTTATGATCGGCTCAGGATTTCTGAGGGTTTTTTGTGTTTATATCTCTGTCCTCCTTGATGTGTAAAACTGCAAAAAAACATAATTAGCATAACCTAGTCCTAAGTCTGCAGGCAGGTAGAAATGGAGGAGTCTTGTACTCCTCCACTGATTTTTAATTTTATGGCTCAGTCTATGTTGCTGTATTTACTTATTATGTGGGTTGCTAGATTTTTTGATTGCCTTAATTGAGCCAAAGCAATAATGCACTTTTTAATAGAGTAGGTGAGAAGGAAAGAAGAAAAGCTGAATCTGGCAGCGATACGGTCGTGTAGATGCTTTACATGTTGTATGCCTGCTAGAAATGTATTTAGTTATTTAGGTTTTAGTATACTGCTGTGCTTCTTAAAGAAGACAATGCCATAGTTGTCATTCGTGTGCTGTAGGTAAAGATATTACTTGAAGGTGGGAATAAAGGAACACAGACATGGAGGTAATCAGAAAAGAAAGATTAGATGAAGGTTAGAGGGAAGAGAAGTATACGTATGAAAAGAGAGAGAGCAGAAAGGGAAACTAAGTTCAGTTACTTGGAACATGAAAGTCAAACCATTTGAATTCAGGTTCAGTGTTTCTTCAGATTTGAGGAAACATTGGAGCTTTATATTTGAAGCCAGGGTCTCTATCCCACATGAGACTTGCATTTCAAAAGTACAGAAAAAGTCAAATGAAGTGCAGATTTATGGATAAATGACTCTACACTGGGAAAAGGGGATGTTTTTCCTTAATTCTGGAATTTCTTACTAAACTCATTATGAAATATTAACATTGCATTGACTGTGACTCAGTTTAGAATCACCTAAATCCATACCGTATCTCTTTTTAATCATTAGAATTAAGTTCAAAAGAAGTGGCACTGTTGGTTTTAATGTACATTTGAGAATAATATTTTAAAAGCAAAGAGATAGTTTCATAAGGTCATAGTCTTTAGACTTCATGAAACTACTTTTGTTAAAATTACGGACTTTTTCAAGAAATTACAACTATTTGTTTCATTTACTGCCACTAAAATAAAGGCTTAATACCTTTAAGCAGAATGGAAGAGGCCTCAAAGAGATATGATGGTTAAGGATGGATGGCATGTCACTGACTTAACAAGTAGCTGACAACTTCACATACAGCAGGACCAGATTGACTTCTGGTTCTTGTTCTTGGCTGGTTTCTTGCGTGTAGTAAGTTAGGAAAACAGAGATCCTTAAGTCTGGTGTTAAGTTGGCATTTGTTTCATGAGTGAGCTCTTGAATGCATATTCATAATATTGAAAGCTCCTCTAGCAACGCTAGGGGAAAAGCGGGAATAGTAAACAAATATCTGATACTGTAAGTTCTTATACTTGCATTCAGAGGTTACAATTAGTTTCACACTGATTTCTAATGTAATGCTGCAAACAGAACAGCCTACTGATTTGGCATTAATAGCAAAATACTGGTTGCTTCAGCTTTCATCAGACTGTCATGAAACACTTACCTTAAATTTCCGGCTATTGTGTTGGGAAAGCTAAATGATATGTCTATCTCTGGTCTTGATAAAGATGCTTCCTTCTCCAAGGAGCTTATCAAATAAAAATGTATTAGAGCTCTTACAGAGAATATGTTATCACAGTTTTGTTAATATAAGTTTCTCTTCTTCTGTTACAAAGTTAAATGAAGGGATGATCAATATGAAGTGTACAGAATCCATTATCTTCGGATGTATCCAATTTTTCTCTTGTGATTTGAATTTTCTTCAGATTTTTAGATCCCTTTGAGAATTTTTTTGTAAGTGTAAAAATCTTTATCAAAATCTGTTTAATTTTTTATCTATGAAGAATGGACTGTAACAACAGGAGTGATTAGTGGCTTATATCTTTATTGCTTACATAGTTTTGTACATTTTTCGTAGGATTATATACAAAGGAGTAAATGGCATGTTTCGATAGCTTTGCACCAAATATTTTTGGATTATATTTTTTCTTTCTGGCTGTTGTCTTTGTCGGAATCATTTGTAAATTTAGTCTTTACTAGGTCTCTTCTTCTTGCTCTAGTTTTATCCCCCCTGCTTCTGTGCTCTTTTCCCTTCATGTAATCTAAGTATAGTCTTTTCCCTAGCTCCAGTTTCCATTCTCCCTGCTGTCGCCTGTTACAAATCTTGGAACTTCAATATTCATTTAGTGCTCTGTTATGGAGATCTTTTTTTCAGCTGTTCATGGTCAGACTTTTAATAAAACCAGATAAACCAAGAAAATTATCGAGAACCAGAAAAATATTAGTACTGTGCCAATATTAAAAAGAACAAAAACTAAGTAATTAAAGCCTGGTTATCTTGACATCAGTTATGAGAAAAATAGTGGCAAAACTGATGAAGGATTGAATTGAGAAGGATTAAAGGATGCAATTATAGATAAAAGCAACCAATGTTGCTTTGACAGGGACAGTTTTATGAAACTTGATTTTGTCTTTTGAAGATACTAAGCTTATCTTAAAAATCTGACCATCAGAGCACCTTCTTTCTCAATTTCTATCTTCTGTAGTCACCAGTCCTTTTCCTTGTATTGGATTCTAGCTTTTAAAAAAATATAGGTCTTTTTAATTAATATTGTCTCACAGGGTTTACTTTTACAAAATGGAAATGTAACCCCTTCCCCGAACTACTTAACGTTGAAGAAAAACATTTCCCACACCCCTCGTCCCCCGGATTTTGGAAGTGAATCAGTCCCAATGAGTCCCCGTTGTGGTCCTTTACCTCCTGAGGTGAATTTTTGTGGCATGCACATGCTGGCTTGAGTATTTTGCTGATAATATAGGCTATAATAATATCCTTCTGAGAGGAGAGAAGCATCCAGAGTATGTTCGCTATATCCCAATAATAGTTTACTTGATGTACTTATTTAAAAAGCTCACACCATAAGCCTGAATGTGTTCTAGATTAGAAAAAGTTCAGAAATAATTGATACATGTTTATCCATCAAAATCTCCAGTAGTTTATTTTGTATCTGAGTCTTAGCTTTAAAAAAGCAGTTTCAAGATTGTTGTGGTGGGAGGAGGAGGGAAAAAAACAAATGTAAATGAAGCGTAACAGAAGCAGATAACAAGTTATAGAGACAGAAACTTTAAGAGCAGTGAACTGTTTAATAAATCTAAATGAAACAGGAATACAAGTCACAATGACGATTTCATATGTCAGAAAAGTGAAGAAGAGCTTTTTACAGATACAGTCTTGCAAGACTGGAGCCCAAAAGACTTGGGCTTGAGGCATGGACGAATGAAGACTCCTTGAATCGGACCATTTCACTATCGCTTAGCTACAGATAGCTGGATGGTGCTGCAAATGCAAAACTCTCAATTGGCTCGAGTAGCGTGGAAGAGTAGGATTATAGGTTTTTTGTTTAGAAGAAAACCTCTGAAAAAGTTTCTTAAATGAATTAGTCATGGAACTTTTTCTTCCTTGTTTGAATAGTCTTTTCCTGGTTGTTTTTCCTTTATATGTGGCTAAAACGTCTCAATCTGGGGCTGCTGTGAATGGCAATGCCACAGTTTGGTCTGCAGTATGGTAGAGAAGTGAAATGTACTTGACCAGCAAAACTGTTAGTTCTCTGGATGGTATAGTAAAATACTGTTTTACATTGTAATCACCTACTCAGAACTGTTGGAGGGCCAGAGGGGCAATTTATATGTGCGTTTTGTTTGCCCAAGCATAAAGCTTTACTTAGAAAACAGCCCAGCTCCCCCCCCCCGCCCCACGCCCCCCCCCCCTTCTTAGATACTTACATATTTATACAGCTCAAGAAAATGAGTAATACTTTGATGCAGTAGCAAATCATTTATTTACCCAAGGTTTATGTTAAGCTGTATTTGGATAGAAATTGAATGCAACTTAGAATGGTACAAACCCAGATTTTATTATCATATTTAATTAAGTAAAATTACCTTTCAAGAGATGAAATACTAGGAAAAAGAGTAAATTTACAAAAACGTATCACTTCAAGAATAATCTATTCAATTAAGAAAACACCCTTTTGCATCTGTTCTGTACTAAAATATTTTTAACATATGTGCTTTATTTAGCAGTTCTAAAGACATTAAGGAATAGTAGTGGTTTATGTTAGAGAGAGTCTCTAAATTTTGTATACCATTAGTGAATTTTTTTGATTCCAAAGGAAGAAATTGCCTGTTCTATTATTTGTAGCTTTTGTTTCTAACAGAACTTTGTGCTGTCTTAGGAACAATATAGGTGCCGCTTGAGAAATTTATCATTAGCAGTTTCACTTTTATTTTTCAGAAAACTTGTAGATATCAGTTAAGTCAACCATACTGTCTTTTCATATTAGTGAACTGAAACAGAGGTCCTGTGGCAGCTGTTTATGCAAAAATCACACCTCTTCAGAGGTAATTTAAATATATTTATGATTTTGTTACCCTTCCAGTTTACTTTGCCCAGTAAGCAATTGCTTTTAATGTACTTCATCCCCTTTTATGACACTAGAACCTGTTGTCATTTTGTCATCTATTGTGTCCACAATCTGTTACAGCATTAGACCTACCAGCCAATATTATGTATTTCATATTACACCAGTGTCTAAGGAATCCTAGTAGCAACTGCACATAAACCAGCACAGCTCTTATTTTCTCATTTTATGGCAGCCACCAGAATCATAACTGGGAAGTCTATAGCTGTAAGTTCTCTTTTAAGCTATTACCAATTTATATTTGCATTATATTTGAAAGTACCCACACACAGCTAGTTGGATAATGTTTTACTTCTGATAACATCTGTAGAGGTGGCCTCCGAGTCCCTGATTACCTTTGCATCTATCCCACTCAATAGGAAGGATAGAGTACACCCTTTCTGTTCATTCTTTTTAGCTGCTTGCTGGGCCAGATCTTTTCTACATCATTCCTTATCAAAATATGACACGATTCTTGCATATTTGTCTAGATTCTTTTCTTAGGTCTTCCTGTCTTTGGAAGACCTTAATTTTATGATACATTGTTTGGGTGTTCAGTACAGGATTCACCACTTTGTTTTTCCCAAGCCTGTTTAGAGGGCAGTCGTGATTTTTCGGGAGGTGTAACTTTTTCTCTTTTCCCCCTGTACCAGTCACCTCTCCTAAGCAACTTTTGCTGATACAGAGGTCTCCCTTATATTTGTTCTAGAACTTTAGATCCTTCTCCTCCATCCATCTCATCCTCAAGAAATGGTATCCAAGAGAAAGTGGTTGTGGATCCCAGTTTTTGTTAAAGGAAAGTTCAGCTGGAACTGGTAAGACCAAATACAAATCCAAGCACCTGTATCTTCCTAAGATTTCTGTTCAGGGCTTGACTTCTGAGTAACCTGGGTAGGTGGACCAAAGCATGTTAAGGGTTCTGCAGAAGCTCTGCTATGCCTTCAGTTCTTTCATCAGCATCTTAGAAACTCTGGTTTCTAACTATCGTGGCCAACTTACTCAAGTTGTTCCTCCTGTACTTTAACTCTAGCAGACCACTTTGCCATCTCAAGTACATCTGAACATCCAGTACCATGGTGTTGTAACATTTGGTGTTGAATTAGAGACTCTGTTGCTTGCTGAAGAGGCAGGTTTTGTATTGAAGGAAAGCTCTACAGTGATGCCAGTTGAACCCATTGCATGTCAAGCTCAGGCTTGCAATAGGGTTTTGTTTGTTTCAACAGTTGATGAAAAGGCTAAATAGAACACTGCAATTTTGTGAAGTTTCATAATATCTGGAAATAGGTGTTTCGGCATTTTCATGTATTTTAGTCTTTAAAGAGAAATCCTCAAAAGTTAGGAAATGGCAAATATTTTTCCCAGGAAAACCATTTTTCTTCACTCAGGTCTGCAAAGTGAGAAAGTGGTATTCAGTCCTGTTTACAGACAACACTATACTGAATAAAAGGATAAAAGGGCACGTATGTGACCTTTATAGTGACCCATGCTCCATGTCCGTCTTCTCCATGTTGGTCTTCCAGGAGATGTAATGAATTGCTGAATTCAAAGTTCAGGCAGTCCCCTTTTTCCTCCCTTACTGCAGCTGCCTCAGCAATTCCTAGATGTTCTCAGTGTGATGATAGTTTTTGCTGCCTTGGTGTCCAGCCTCAAAATGTGGGTTGTTTTGGCAAGCAATCATATTTTCCCGAAGTTCACAAATGAGAAAAAGATGATAAGTTCTGTTGTTCTGTTTTTGGTTTTTTTTTTTTTAAAGCCATCTCAATAAAATTTGAACAAAAGCTCTTGAAACACAAGACATTTCTGGAGCCTGATGGCTGACTTCTGAGTGTGAGAGACCTCTAACAAAGAGAGGAAGCATGAGAATGTTTTCAGAAGAAATAGCATGTGAATCTTCTGCAGAAGAAGCTATAAGATGTTGTAAATATAGGGGTCCCTGCTTGACTTTTGATCTAAGATCAGCTTTTTGCACCTGTTTTGTATAAGCTAAAAATACACATCCATGCTCTTCCGCCAACTCCTGGGAAGTACTGAATTGCAAAACCTTTCAAGACAATGCTACCTAAAGGAAGGAGCACATTTCCCTTAAGCAAAACAAACAAACAAACAAAAACAAACAAACAAACAAAACCAAAAACCACGGCATTTGCCCAGGGGGAGGAAATATTGATCACAGTTATGCAAGCAGCTTCCTTTTTTTATGTATGACTTTTTATGGAAAAGGATATGTAGTACTTCTGACCATGTGCTGTTTTAATGGTATGTTTAATTCACTTAAACTTAAGAAATTTTAACCCAGATAAATTAAAGTAACTCTTAGTTGTATCTACTGTTAGACGGTGTTTTATGCTTGGAAGTAGAATGAGATTTTAGTGTCTATAGAATTTGGTTTTGTTTGCATTCTTGACAAGCAATCTGGTGTTTGAACTCTTTCAATTTGTAATAAGCTGGTGGACGTATATTTCTGGTACAAATTTTTGTTTTCACTTGTCAGTCTAAGAATTAGTGTATACCTTGATCAACCTGAATATTGCTCTCCCTCCTCCTCCCAAGACTTCCCACTCTATTTTGTTCCATTTCTTCTACTTAATCAGCTATTAACTTGTTTGGAAATTGAATAGGTGATTCAGTTCAGAATAATTTCTGACTTGAACAGGCAAATTTCTGTTTATATCACAGAGATCAGTAATGTCTTTGACAGTTGTCTTCAAACTCATAACTGTACAAGTGCCTAGGGAGACCCATATACACAATAAAGCAATAGAATTATGGATGTTTGCATTTTAAAGGGAAGTAGGCATGAGAATTTCCCAGCAGTTTCCAACAGTACTCGGAACATATGATGATGTCAACATTATTGAGGTTTTATCAAAAGAGTTTGAAGTTGTGTTTCCTCTAGAAAATAGCAGGAAACATTGTGTCGGACTTCAGCAGCCACAAATTGCTGCTTCCTTTTTTCCTTCTTAAATTATGTAATATTTTAAAAGTGTCACTGAAGGTTGTAGACTGTTTTAAAATAATAAGTAGTTTCTCACTACTCTTCCTTGAAATGTTATTGGTGGAGTTTCAAGAATCTTGTTTCTAGGAAAGGGTTATAGTTCTTGCATACATGGTTCCCACTACATGGAAAAGGTCTCATTAATTGAATGGAGTTGTTTGGTTTCAGAAACACTGGGATTCTGGAGCAATCATCTGACCTCGTTTTTAAATTTAGTCCATAATGGAATAAATTCAGAAGCTAAATGATCATCTAATGGTTTGCCACATTTTTAAGAAGGTCATATTTGCTGCTTCTGGACAATTTGCTTTCTGGCCTCTCATATGACAACAGCATGGAACAGTCCTCAAACAGCGTCTTAGTCAATTTATCCTTTCTAAACTTGTACAGAATTGCCTTCAGGGGTATAAAAAAGGTGTTTAATACCACGAACAGCATGGAAAACCTAAACATGAAATAATTATTGGGTTTCTTTTTCTTTCAAAGAAGAAAGAGTGGATATCAAATTAAACAATCAGATAAAAAATAATTTGTTTTGGGGAGGTTGGTGGGGTTTTTTGCTTGTTGTTGTTGTTTGGGGTTTTTTGTTTGCTTATGTTGAGTCCCTAATGGCTTAATTTGAGGGAGATAAGTCATTCAGGAGTAAGAAAGTTTGGAGTTACAGGAATATTGAAGTTAGTGAATTACTTATAAAACTGTTATTTGTAAGTGTTTTTTTCACCTGAAGTCCTTAGCAATTGTGTTTTATTTGTAAGAGTATCAGATATTTATAATTCCTCATTAAAAAGCAGCGAAGTAAGAAAAGAAATAGATTCTTATAATACCAGATAACTAACATTTGTATAACATCTTAACTAACACCTTATCTTTGGCTTTGAAATGTTTGTTATATTATGAAGGGTGAGGCTGATAAACCTAAGGAAAGAGTAACTGAGGTACATAGTGGTAAAAAACGAAGAGATATTCAACAGAGAAAAACAAAAGCTTGTACAGCAAAATATGAGAAAAATGCAGGGTTGGACTGGTTTATATTGTGTTTTATTTCATATACTGATGAATTCAAAAGGGTCTATCCGTATATCAGTGTACCTGAAAAAATCAGTGCACTTGAAAAGTCAGTGCACTTGGCCAGGGGTTGTATGCCTACTGGTTCCACGGCATGACTCTTTTGTGACTGTCCTCTTTTCCCGTCTCATCCCTCTGGGAAACAGGCCAGTTGATTTAACATTAGTCAAAGGATGAAATCAAGTCTTTTAGTCAAATGAACTCTTTGGATTCTAATAAGACTTGGAAAGATGGTAATCTACTTGATGTGAATGCTGATTTTACGACTTCCCTTGCTTAGCATCTGTTTGCTATTTCCTAACAGTAATAATATGCAAAAGATGCACAAAACCTGTTTCTTTTCACAGTATCTTTAATTAAAAGCTACATAGTTGCCTTTTGTAATATTTAAATGTCCCCTGTGTATAAAGATTACTCTACTCATGGAAAAATGCACTGTTATATTGGGTATCTATAACAATATCCAGAATTTTAGAAAGGAATTCTTACTTGGGAGCATACTAGCTTTGGCTTCTCTAAGTAAACCCCTGAAGAATTAGAATAGGAGGAACTTCCATATGAGTCACTTAATTCATATACAAGTGATGCAAAACTTTTTTGAGCATTTGGAAATGGTCTGATTAATAAGTGTTATATGCAACTTCCACAGTTGTTCTGCCTTCTCTTTCTACAGGTTTATTATTGATCTCCAAAATAAAATACTAAAAGCTTTCCAGGAAAAAGGAGTATTTTCATTAGTGACTTGCTTGATCATATCTTTAAAACTGAAAATGCGAAATGTATAAAACAATGACCCTGAACTTGTGGGCAAAAACTCTCCAGTCTGTATGTCTGAAGATTTAGGAAAATTCTAGCTCAACTTCTTGGGTGGAGGTGTCCCAATGGCTTTGTCTTTGCCTGCAGTGTCACTTTCTGTGTAGGACTGGAATTTATCTTTTCTAAGACTAGTATTTGGTTGATTCCTTAAGCTGTAGCTTGACCAGTTTAAAATTCATCATCTTGCCCACTTAACTCACGTTGTGACTTCAAGTGTAAGTAACATGGACATAATCCTTCCCTGATTTCATGAGATTGCTATATTAATATTTCATTTTGCCGTATTGTCATCTCTTATACCGTATGCTTGATGATAGGGAGGGTCTTGCATTTAACCTTTCTTCCTTGCTGCTAGTTCATCAAGCTTTGATAATGCTGGGAATTCTCTTCTGAAAATTCTGTATTTTACAGTATCCTTAAGTGTTTATGTTAACGGATCTGTGGGAGTTTTCTCTACTACATTTAGGTAACATAAGTGCTAATAACGTTAATGCAAATTGTATTAGATTTCTTCAAGGAAGAAAAGAAGGGACTGTGATAAAATCTCCACAGGAATGTGATGTATGTTTCAGGAATGCTTTTCTCTGGTCTCAGTGCTTCAGACTTAATTTTGTTTTGATCCTCAAAATAAATATCCCTCTCCTCAACACACCCCCGCCCCAACCTTCCCATTCAGTGGTACTAAATCTTTTTTCCAGGGTGCCTGTTCTTATTTTCATAGCCATTATGCCTTGTGCCTGGAGAACTCTTGACCCTACCATCAAAACAGCTTTTCTGAGGCTAACCAAGCCCTTCTCTCTTTTCATCTGTTTAATAACAGCAGTAAATGAACCAAGATGATTAGACTTTAAATGAAAATTGTCATTTACAGGTATTCAGTTTGATTTTTTTTTTTTGGTCTTCTTCCTTTCCTTTTTGCACTTTTGGTGACATAAAGGAAAAAGGAAAATGATGATATAAAAGCAAAATAACCCAACCAACCAAACAACAAAACCCCCACCAAACAAAAAACCCTCAAACATGAAAGAAATAAGTAACGAAATTATTTCTGTTTTGAAGAACGTAAAAACTGAAATTAAAAATCAGGCCACTTATATTACTGAAGCAGTTACCTTCCTCAGTCTGTAAAGCATTGGTTAATGAACATCATCCTGTTTCTGGTTCTTTACATACCGAAGTTTCCCTTGCTTAGTTGTTGAGATTTCTAGGATTATTGTTGTTAATACTTTTTTTCTTTTTTAACTTGAAGAACTGGAGACAATTCCTTTTACCAGTCAGGTTGATTCTGTATTTTCAAAATTTCAGTACAGCTGACTCCTTACTTGGGATTCTTGGTTCCTTCCAGGCCATCCCACCACCTTTTCAAGCTGCACCCCATGAAGTCTCTTGCATGACTGTTTGATTCTCCTTTTTTTTTTTTCTTTCTGGACCCTCTTGTTAGGAGACATTGTACTCTCTTACAGGACTGTTCTTCCTTGTTAAAAGGACGTGTTCTTCTTGACTTGACTTGAGTGCTGTTATGGTATAACATCCCAAGAAATGTGTTTCCTTAGAGCCTTTGCTAGTAAGGTGTGTGAGGGGCAGATACTGAGTGCCAACCTTTCGGTACCTCAAGTACTGACCTCCCTTTAATTTTGGAACTTTTGGATGCCACCGTGCTATTTGATATTGCAGTGGTGTCGCTGCAGGCTATGTAAAGAGAGAAGGCAATGTATAAAGTTGTCTTCTCTCTGGGAAAGTTTCCTTGTAGTAACTTCTGCTGTTTCTGTTTTTCTTAGGCAAGTTATGGTTATAGAGGGAGCAGCTCAGAAGCAACATTATACCTTACTGATCAGCAGTCTGAGCTGCTAAATTTTATAGAAATTACTTTGAGAAGGACTATGGCCACTAGCAACAGGCATATCACGATCTGGCCTGCTAAACTTCAAACGTAATGCTCAATACCAAGGCTGAGATACACTCTGCCGGTGGATAGCTGCCTGTGATAGAGCACAGAGCTGGACTACAACTTCTCTTCCATCTGTCCCTCTGCTCCAGAAGGTGCTTCAGAAAAATCTAGTACTATAAAGCTCATTTTGCTCTCTTATTGAGAACGGGATCACTTATTCTGAATTTCCAGATGTTGTTGTTTTGGCAGTACGACAGCTGTGCTCGGCTACCAGAATTCCTTGGGTTTCTTCGTGAAAGACTTCTGTCTCCAAAACAATGTTTTCCATGCTAATAGCCTGGACAATGGTCAAAGGTTTTCCTAGCAGAGCTGGCTGAAAAGAATGCAGACTATTTAAAAGTCTATCTGAGACCTTTTGCTACTTTGACATTCTCTTATGCATGGATTATTTTTTAACAAATGGGAAGTCAATTTATAAAATTTTGAAGCGTGGGGTTTTGTTTGCTTACACTGTGAATGAGTATGCGAAGCTTTGATTACTCTGAATGAGAGGGAGTCTGTTCTGCAGAAAGGAACATTGGCTCCCACCAGTCTTTTAAACATCTTTTTCAGCCCTTTTTCTGGAAGATTGTCCTATCTTAAGTTATTCAATGTGATGATTCATATTTTTTGTTGTTTGGTTTTGTGTTTTGGTTTGTTTGTTTGTTTTTTAAGCAGTTGACTGGGAAGAAAACGAGAGGGGAAAAGTACAAGTTATTAATCTAATCATTTAATATTCTCCTGCAACTCAAATCATCAATGATGATGAATGTGAGGCAAATAGAGAAGATACAGGCATGTCTGAAAAAGCTTATTGAAGGCAATAAAACTTAAGAGTGGTAATTTCAGCTCATGAGACTTGGAAAATCAAGGTCCACAACTATATTTCCATCACCTGTGCCTTTTTCTCTGTGAAAGACATGTCAGGAAGTTTGATCAACCTATTTTCCCAGAGATTATCTGGATGTTGAATATAGGATGGTTGAAGTGAAACCTGGTATTTTTATCTTAATACTGCGTTCAGAATGTGTCTGTATTTTTTTTTTTGTTATATATGTTTTAAAAGATTTTTTTCTTTCTTCTTTAGTAATATGTAGGTGCTTATTTCTGTGTTTCATTCTTCTCACAAGGGAAAAGCATCTTCCAAAGCTATGTCTGCTAGATGGGTTAAGGTACAAATTCCTTGAACCTGACAGTGCTCATTGTTCTTTTTTCTTTTTTCTTTTTTTCTCCCTCCCTCCCCCAATAAGTATCTTCCTTTTATTGGGCAAAAGATGAGATATTAGTACAGAATTCTGTACGATTAGAGTAATCTTAAAGGGAAGCCGTTGTCACAAATCCTTTGGGTCTTTTGATCCCATGTAGTAGAAGACATAATGCTTTTTTCCCTTCTACATCTCTGACGGCAAAGGGCATACAGTAAAAAAAAAAATTAGATTCCCCCTTTTTTGTATTTACAAATAAGTTGAGAAGAAAATGTCAAAAGCAAAGGTATGATAAATAAAACTTCGGCTTCTTGTCGGTTTTTTTGTCGGTTTAGTTCATTATCCTTTACTGTTACGGTAAGCGCAATATTATCAAAAAAATCCTTGAAATGCCTGTTTTAAAACTGTCACTATACTGTAATATGTATGTGCACATAGAGTTAAATTGCTTTACTTTATCTTGATATATTTAACGTTATTTGTGAAATTTTATATAATTAATACTGTTTTTTCAAGGACTCATTTATCCCTTTATAGTAACACTCTGCTATAATGAAATACTTTAAGAATCCTTTTCAGATAGTCCAATAAAGGTTCTGTGAGATTCCTTGACTTTACTTGTTTTTCTTCTTGCAAATTTCCTTTTGAGTAATAACCTTACAGGGGAGAATATAACAACATTATCTAACACTGAGGTTAAAGGGAGAGAGATTAAAACCCTGTCTTTTGAGGGGTGGCTCTTTCTCATTCATTGAACTCTGTCTGAGATGAAATGGCTGTGGGGCAATTAAGGAGACATGCATGGTAGAGGAGAACCAAACTTCTTGCTTTTTAAGCATAAAAAATAAGCAAACGCTTTAAGTGCTGATGCTTCTTACTAATGGGTGGTTTAATGTGGGGGTTGTCTTGGAATACTTAAAATATTTGAAATAGTTATTAACAAGTAGAGTTCTTATTTTCATTTCGTTAACTCATAATTACAGGATCTTCTACTGAGTTCTTTTTTTCCTTTTGAAATTCATGTGTATTTGTAGTATGCTAAATTAATGTACAGGGTTTTTTACAAAAAAAAAAATCTGTCATTTGCAATTGAAAAAATTAAGTGCTATTTTTTGAAGTCTCTCAGCTATGATATTTGTGCATTTCTCTTTGTTCATTTTGTCTTTCATTTTATTGAATCATTGCTGCTTATTGCTATAATGTGCCCATTGTTCGGGGCAAGAACTCTGTTAAATGTAAACTTATCAAAAGTCTTAAGTGTTTGACTTTTAAACTATTATGTTAATCATAAAGCAAAGAATCTGGAAACAGATGTGACTATTGTTTATCTACATTTTATGTCTTCCAGTTCTTTAGGCTGTTTTCTTAAATAAGCAAATAAATACTACTTACATGGAGAAAATACTCTTTTTAGAATGATCCAATCTCTAAAACTAACCACAGTATTTAATATACCTAGCCTCCCAGATTATTTGGCATCTTATGTAATTGGTTGCCCCTTCACAAACTGAGGGCAGCACCATCAAAAAACAAAAGAGAACCTGCAATTATTTTCATTTGGCTTAGATTTAATGATTCTGCATGGTCTTCCTTTCTCTTGAATTATTCCTTATATAAAACTGGGTGTAATATGGTTTCCTAATGAGAGAACACTCTTCTGATGAATGGGTGCAGTTACTGCTATTAGTGTTTCACCAATTTTGATTTTTCAGAGGGAATTGGAGGAGAAGCCTAATTTTGCAGGTCGGGATAATTCCATTATTTTCAAACAATCTGGAACTAGTTTTCTACGCTTTTACATACAGCGCTAGAGAAGCGTTGATGTTGCACAGTACCACCTTCTTGTTTGCTTGACGAGCAAAGAAGAGTTCAGGTGGTTAAAAAAAACCTTGAGGTTGATAAGCTGTCTTGGTTGTTGGGTTAATAAAAGATGATTCTAAGATACGAATATGCTAATACTGGAACTTGCGCTCTAGCTTTCCATTTTCCTCTTGCTTATTCTTTCCCTTTATACATAGCTTCGTTTATTTATTGGGTTTTCCTTACTGTTCTTTGGTTTCAGATGCGAGTGTCTCTCTGGTTTATGTGGTTTCCCCATGTGCGAGGCAGGCTCCATTCCCCAGATAGTCTCACGTGGAGATGGAACACCTGGCAAGTGCTGTGATGTCTTTGAATGTGTCAATGGTACGTGATGCTTTCTCTTGCACCTGGAGAGGAGGATTTTATCTGTCTGTGGAAGATGCTGGGCATTTGGTTATTTTTACTATGTTGTCAAGATCTAAGAGAAATAATTTTCTTGAGGTTTGTTCAGTAAGAGGGAACTGGAAGTTCTACTGAAGATACTTGTGGGAAACTGTGTCGTTTGTAAGTTGTCACGTTTCTTTAATTTCTAAAGCACTTTTCGCTATGACCCAGGGAATAACAGTTTTAGCAAGACTCCCTCACTGCATGTTTTTCAGGTACTCCTTTGCAGTAGCGAACACTGAAGTCCTTTTAGAAGTGAAATTTTTGCTAAGCGCTGCAACTGCTTGTTGCAGTGCCGTAAACAAAAGCATGCCGTTTAGACTATGGGGTTCACTTTGAGAAACATTTGCAAAGTAATTTTTAATACAAATGTACAACCTTTGGAAATTGTAAGTGTAAGAATAGACTGATTCACATTCTTTGGTTCCTGATGTAAATGTTTAGAAAATGTTTAAAAACCTTGAATGCAAGTGACTATATCTCAAGACTGCTCTATGCTATATGTATAGAACTGCATATATGGTGAGTTGGGAAGAGAGTTAGATATTTGACTATTGGTAGGTAGAAGGAGAAAAATACTCTTGAAGGGTTGCATGTTCAGATAATTTCTGAGCATAAAAAGTGTTATCTTGGTGCAGTATTTACTGATTAATATTTATTCAGCAATATTTAATCTTGTTTAGTGGTGCCTGTATCATGTGTTTGAAACAGCTTTTATTTTACATTCCTCATTGCATATGCACATAAACATACATAGAGAGACACTTCCCAGGAGAATGTTTGTGATATTTACATGTAGTAATATTTTAAATACTCAAATAGTGATTCAAAAATAATACTTAGTACGTATAATGGGGCATTACATATAAAATTTAACTTCTTTCATATGAATAAAAGAATTTGCATCAGGAAGAGTCACAGATTCTTTAGCTTTCAGATTAATTCTTTCACTACTTGGTATAAGATTGTAGATACTGTAGAATTAAATGCAACTTACCTCATTTTTGTTCATATACTGCCTGTTAATACTAAAGTAATATTCATCTTCCTTTGTTTCATATTCGTGTCATTCTGTTAAAGTATCATTTCTGAATTTGATTTAACTGTGTGGTACACGTCAATGCAATGTTTGATTCAGGATTTACTTTAGTATTTTGAGCAAGAAATGCAAAGCCAATTTCTGATACGATGTCTTTGCTGGTGTGAAACAGTCTCAAAGGTACAAACTACCTTGCCAACATTCCCGCAGGTCATTTGTGGGTACCGCTACCAAAATTGTTGCAGTATATATCATATCAGGTGTTCGATGGAGCTGTTTAAATTGCCCACTTTTTTTTTTGTCCTTAGTCATTTTCATATCCTATTTCCAAGGGGGAGTTCTATTCATTTTTCATAGTTAACAGTGAATTTGGACTGTCTTAGCACTGTTGCCCTGTGCGTTATTGCCTTATTGCTCACTGTAACTCACTCCAAAAGTTCAACCTGCTTTTGGGTCAGGATTTCTTTTTGCCCCTCAGACTTTCCCATTCCTAATCTTCACCTTAGTAGCCTATGAAGACAGAGTAAATTGGAAGAAAAAAAATGAGGTTTTGAAGGGAGGTTGATGCCAGAGAGGAAAACAGAAAGGCCAGATTGGAGGAAAGCAAAGGTTTGTAGGAAAAGATAATCTTTCGTCTTGTTTATGTCCTTAAAATATCAGTATTAAAATATTACAGGCAAGTATGAAAATTATTTTTTTAATAAGTTCCTCTTAAAAAAAAAAAATTTTTTTTGAGAAATCTGGTCAGAAAAGTTAAATACTTGTGCTTTGTTTTTTTTAAAAAGGGCATTTGTCTTTATGCTACTTAATGCTACAATCAGATTTTAAAAAATAATGCTGTGTGATGTGACTTGAAAGCGCTTTAAGTATATTTAGAAGTGAGAAACTTCCAGGTGCAATTATTAATGATGCTTCATTTTGGAGAGAGGAAATAGTTATAAGCCTGAAGATGATAAATATTTTTATCAACAAGCTGGGAGCAACTGTGAAACTACTCATGAGGAGTTCTGTACGTGATGATTGGATTGTGTGGCAGATCATTTGTAAAGAGGACAGAATAGTCATAGAACTTGATCTGCATTGCTTTATAATTTGGGTTTTTTTCAAGTGCATTTTGGGATGGTTTGGTGGTTCTTGTTCAGGGACAAATATTGCAAGCCACACGTCTAAAACCTCTAAATCCCTGGAAAACTAATTCTGACAAGTTCTTGTCAGACTAGATAAATGTCTAGTGCAATGACAAACTGGTAAAAAAAAAATGTATATAATCCCTACAATCACTTCTGTCAGTTTAAAATGAAGAGGAGGGGGGGAATGTTGTTCGTGAGACTGATAGTTAAATATAATATCCAGTTCTGGTTTTTAGAAGGGTCTTGAAATACTAACAAGTGCAGAAGAGATATAGTAGATATCAGTGACAGATGGAGGAAATATCTTACAGTGATAGGCTTAGATGAATTTCTTCACTTCATTAAAAAAAAATTGCCATCAAAGTAACAAGAGCCAAATCTAAGATCTAGGACATGCTGTTCTCAGCAGTGAGGGTGGTTAGCTGTTGGCACAAACTGCCGGGAAGATGCTGAATTCCTTATCTTCATCCTTTCCAATTAGGATTAGATGCCTTTTTAAAGAGTGTTTTGCATTGTCAGATGCAAATTAATGGGTTTATAGATGGTAAGTGGGGAAGCTGTGTAATCAGTGTTACCAACGAGTTCCATTAGTTACTTCTTTGTTTGAAAACCTCTGAAAACAGGCAAGAGGATGGAATAAAAAGGACATGTCCATGTCACATTAGTATAGTTTTCCTGCTGTTATAACATCTATTTAATGTTAGAATTAAATAATTGTATTGCGGGGGCGGGGCAGAGAAAAAAGCTGTCAGGAATAATACTGATCATTTAAGTTACCTTAAAATAAAGGCATCCATTATGAATAAGTGTATGTAGACTGCAAAAAATCCAGTTTGTGTATTCTGGGTAACTAAATCGTGTATTTAGGTAACCCTAATGATGTGCAGAGTGTTAAAGCAGGCCAGCCTTCTGTAATATTTATTGCAAGTATGAGCTAATGTGATAGATGCAGAGTTGCATATTCAGAGGGAGTATGGGAGGCTGCCTTTACTGTGTAGAAAAGAGGTCTGCTCTTGTTGCAGAACAGCGTTGGCCAATGTTGAGGGGGTAGTCAATGAGTAAGGCCAGCAAAATACGTGTCGTGTAGACTCTGCAGTATGTTCTCTTTGTTGTTTGTCAGCATTTTTGGGACAGATCAGTCATTCTTTCACAAATGTTCTTCCTGGATTTAATGTGAAGTAGATTTAGAAGCTCTGCGATATATCTGTGGATTTTGTGTGGTTACCTGTGTTACCAGTACACACTGTCTCAAACTAGCTTTTGGTTACTCTGTCTTAGAAAAGCACATTAATCTGCAGTGAGAGAAATGTCTACAGTAGTCACTTTTTGCAGATTGTGGAGTTGTTGTTGTTCCTGTTTGATTACAGCAGTAAGTCAATATGCTAACCATTCTTTTCATGCTTCAGATTTGGGTGTGTCCTTAACCTTCCCATCATGTGTAATTTGCTGTTTCTTATAGTTTGTTATATAATTATATAAACATTATTTATCACCAAAATAACGTTTACTCCTGCTTGGAAATGGTCCTGACATTTCAATTTAATTGGAGCTTCTTGTTAAGTACCTACTGTCTGTGGCTGTTCAATCTTTGTATAGGTTGAGCTTCTTTTTGAATTTTTTTTACAGGAAATAATTTAGAAAGTACTGAGAACAGCTTTCTCATTGGTGACAAGAAAGAATATATTACAGAGAGCTGATGCTCCTAATAGTTCTGTGTGATGTTTTAATCATCATGAATCTCTGCAGAGATCAGAGTATTTTATGTTAAACTGTTATACTAACTGGAGACATAAATCTGTGCTTTTTAAAACACTGCTGTGGTTAAAAGAATTCATCATTACAATTAATGTGCGAATATTAGTGGCGTTAGAATGTGGTTCTTGTCCCAAAGATCAGTCAATAAAAAAGGTCAGTTTTAAGGCATGTATTGATTCCTTTATTTTTAAGGAAAGCATCTTTGTAAATAAAATCATTCTGTATTGTTTAAATGGCGGTAGGAATCAAACCAAAGTTCTCTTTTGACGCACTGAAGTTCCTCTGTCATGATTTATCCAGTATGAGTATTTGGGCCATCCCAGAGCATACCCTGCCTGGTTTTTGGGTGTCAAAATGATAGCTCAGACAACAGTGATGGCTGCAACTTTGTTGTTTCTTGCTCCTTTTTCCTTGTCAGAAGAAAGGTTTTTACTGTTTAATTTGTAAACTAAAACTTGCAACTCTCTGGAACCATTGGTAAACGCTGATTTACAAAGCAGTGGTGGTAGGATTTTGTCAGTCATCTTTGCTTAGAAGATGGCTGGCTGTTTCTCCTGATCTTACTTTCTTGATGACACTCAGGGCAAGCCCCAGGTTGTGCATGTAACAGAATTTTAGCCTGAAGGAGATAGAGAAGTGTGAATTGCTAAATTTAAATCTCTGGCTGCCATAAAATAGTGTGACTAGAGGTATAGCTGGTATAGCTATATACATCACCGCTTGTTGTATATGGGAATCAGAGATTAGTATAGTGGTGTTCAGTAGTGAAGTTTTCAGGGAAGAGCTACATCCATAGTCAAATGCGCTTGTTTCTGAAATGTTGAGGTAGATACAGAGAAAATAAGGCAACATGGGAAATGTATAGCAAATAATTTCATCTTAATATATGAAACTGAAAATGAGGTTGTGGCTATTGTGTGGTTCTAGTGCATTGTAACAGAGTGCACGTTTCAGTAGGGTGTATATTGCTTTGTTTAAAGGTAGGTTATTCCAATTGCCATGAAGTTACCCTACTTGCGCTTATCTGAAATCTGCTTTCTGTCTAGAGAATACTAGATATGTGATATAAATTTGGGGAAAACTGAACAAGAGATTCCCAAGATGCAGTCCTTCCCAAAATTCTCCATTTTACAGAAGTTAATTCAAGGTTTCCTCTGATCCACTTAAGATATATTAGTCACCAGGATTTTTGTCTACTAATCCTGGTGTGCTGCCTTTTCTCATGGGAGAGCTTGTAAGGAAAAAAATGGATTCAGCATTAAATTACAAGCATCAACAAGTGAATCTAAAGAGATTGAAAGCTGCACATGTAGCAAGAGTGGAAGTGTTTGGAAACAAGAGTATCCAAACTTGCCTGTTCTCTGATTAGGTATTGATGCATAGGTCTCTTGAATGTAAGTTGTGCTAAAGCACATACTGACTGCGAGCTGTGCCTTAGAGTTTGAGAGAGCAATTACCAAGCATACTGCAGCTGCTTCCTTCTGTCAGCCAGAGCTTCCACTTCTCAGTAAGTTTACTTGAATACAACTGCTACTTTAAAAGGGTCTCTGATTGCTTTATGAAAGATGGTAAATTGCATGTGTGAGAGTGGTCCTTGTTAATGTGTCCATGAGGTCCAAGGTCAAGGGGACCAGGCTGCTTTCTGCCACATATGAGCTGTGATTTGAGAGTCCAGCCTTGCCAGGCACTTCACGTCCCTTTCCCCCGGAGGTGAGGTGTGGACTTCGTTGCTCTGTCCATTGAGAATAGGACTACCCGATGCATGCACGAAAAGAACTGGCATTGATCCAGGGAAGAAAGGATGACAGCTTCCCCTGGGACTTAAAAGGCTGTGACCCTTTCTATACTGCTGTTTCAGGCTGTGCTGATGATCACATGGTGGTATAGAAGTGATCTCCTAAATCATCAAGCTCATTCACTTGACTTGACACATAACCTGTGTTTTAGAACTGCTTCTGTAATTTTTTCCCTCATTTGAGAAGATGCCACTGACATAAATGAGCCATTTCTCTTTTCTCTGTGCCTCCTGGCTTTCTTCACGCTTGTGTCTCTGTACAGTGGTACTGCATTGGAGGAGAGATTAAAATCCCTCTTTAATCACACTTCTTGTCACCTGTTGATGCTGTTGTTGAACAGCAATTGCAGTTCCATTATTAAGCTCATGGTGTGGAAAAGGATAAAGGTGATTCCACAACTTCTAAAGTAAAATAAGGATCGCCTGTTTCTAAAGGGAGCATCAATGAGTACTGAAGGGATTTGATGGGGGATATCAGGTCAGGAAGGAAAATCTTCACTAAAGAAGGAAGAATGGAGTCCAAGTGAAACACCTCACAGACACCAGCTAATTACCACAGAGTTCCCATTATTTGTTGAAGTAATCCCGATAGAACTTATGTTGCACTTTCATTAAACTTATTTTCTATGTGCTCTTGAGAAATAAGGATTTGACCAAGATAACGTCTGTCCCAGAGCAGAGAAGTGAATATAGTCCTGATCCTAATTAAACATTAGTGCACATTTCTCTCTGGGCATCCAAAACCACAGAATTCTGTGGTGGACTTTAAATAGACACCTGCTTAAAAATAACGAGATGCAAAATGCAGGTTGTGAGGAGCAAAAGATAACTGTCTGGTAAGTAATAAAAGGAAGATAAGATAATCTGTTGCCAAAAAGGTAGAGAGATTTAGTGGTTGTGGGGTGGGGTTTTGGTTTTTGGGTTTGCTTAGTGTTTTTTCTTCAGTCAGGACATTTGAAAATCATGGCTAATCACCAGCCACAGCAGTGTGAGAATTTGGTGTAGTATAGTGAAAAAGCAGGTCACTCTGCCAAACCAAGTCAAATGTTTTAGATCCGCTGAACCTAGATTATACTCACCATAGTCCAATTAGAAAAAGTATCTGAAACAATGTAAGTCATTACCAGTTACATTTAAAACAGAAGGGAAAAGGAAGATGCAGAAAGCTGAAGGCTAGTCAAAAGGCCAGTCAACCCAAAATTCCTGGTAAAAATATTCAGTCTGTGGATGCATATAAATAACATGTAAATAAAAAAAAGAGGAGGGGTAGCAATTGTCAGGACAACAGCTGGATGTGAAACCAAACTCAAAGCTTTTATAGTGGTTCATTATGAGTTGGGAGGGTTGGTCAATGGGCAGTAGGGACTGAGTTTTAAATAACACAAGGACAAAGTCTAACTCACTTCTTTCATTCATACTAATTAATGAAAAACAAGATGCTAGATAGGTTCTGTGGAACTGATGGTGTGTCATATACAAAGAATATTAGATGCCAGATGGTGCAGTTCTGTCCGGTTTTAAAAGTTTGGGGGGGGGGGAGTAAATACTTCTAGTATTTATTTTGGTGAAGTAGTAATGTTTTTTGCCAAAGTGAATTTTCTTGGTAAGCTAATGTCTTTAGTAATGTTCTGACTCTCAGATATTTCTAGATGCTTAAACTTGGACGAGGTTGCCCACACTTTGGAGGACAAGGTTAGAATTAAATATTTTTCTCAAAGAATGGAAGAAATGGTTATAATACCGAAACACAGCCTTGTGTTACAGGTTTGGGGATTCTTTTTTCCTGCAATCTTTAACTTCTCTCGTGCACTGGAGGCTTGTCACAGATGTACTGGCAATGAGTGATGGGCTATGCCAGTACCTTTTAGTGGTGCTGAGATTGTTTCAGCTGCCTGTGTCCTGGTAACATGTCTAGGGCTGAACTGATCACAACATGTATTTTCTCCTGTGATAGACTGACAGACTGGGATTTAAACGCGTTCCTCTGCTATGAAGAACATGGCTTGCTTCCAAGAATTGCTTGGCAATTTTATCGAGAAAATATGTCGCTGTTTGGGGGTTTTAGAGCACAGCCGTGGCCCTCGGTGGCTCCGGCTCCTCCTTTGCCTGTCCTGGTGGTTTTCTGTGGTGGGGCTGTAACCTACTGCAGGATGTTAGAAAGTAGCACTGTTTAATTTCCAGAAGGAGGTGTAGAAAAAAAGGAGGGTAGCCTAGAGGAAAGCCACAGAAACAATCAAACACTGAAAAGCATGGCCTGATGAAGAAAAACTAAGATTGAAAGAAATGTGTGCATTTTATCTGTAAGAGAGGATGGAGGCACCCGGGCTGAGTCCTCTTAGCAACAAATTTGCACATTGGAGGAAGGTAAAAAACAGTAGGACATGCACCTTAAAGGTGGGAAAAGTAATGAAACTTTCTGTTTGTTTGTTGTTTCTGTCTAACCTGTATTACCCTTGCTGTGATTTGAGCTCAGTTACAGTAGTTAAAACTGTGGAATTGTTTAATAGGCAGATTGCAGTTTCTCCATTACCAGTGGTTTCAAAGAAAAGATTAAGCCGGGGATGATTTAGGTAGAGCTGATTCTGTTGGGGAATCTTTCCCTGCTCTTTTCCGTGATGCAACCTCCGCCAGATACAGTGACTTGGAAATAAGTCTTCTGTCTCTATGGGGAACACCTTGCAGTCTTTTCTACTGTGGGTAAAAAAAGACACATGTATCAACTTACACAAGAGCTGTCTGCTGAAGCTGCCTAAAGATTACTGGATTGGGATCTGCTGCTGAGGTGGACAGAAAATTTTAAGACTGTTGTTGAAAGTCAGCACTGTATATTGATTGTGGCAGCTGGATATAAAAGCGGTTTCTAATGTGATGATACGGACTTTCTCTGCTAGAAACCTTACCATAAAAATCTGATTATTTCCATTTTGTTTTAAAGGTGAATTGCTGAATTTGATTTTCCTCAGCATCCCGAGTATCTTTTAATATCTTCTACAGACCACAGGTGCCACAAAATGTTTCTTTCCTTTAAGCTGTGCAAGTATGTAAAAATAATTGTATAAACGCACGCATAAATAATTGCATTGATTTACAAATAATAGCTACAGGTTTGTTTTAATTCTGATCTCTCTGTTTCTGGATGACCTTTATAGAAGATGCAGGACCAAAGGACTTTCAGAATGGTCCTGCGATTGTGTTACTAGGGAATACACTGCACTAAGCAGTACAACCTGAAGAGCAAGAACCCAAATACTTTTTTTTTCCTACCTAGCTTGTTTTAATATATTTTCAAGGAAACAAAAGCATACAATTTGTTGTCCTTTAATGTCGTTATGGGCTAATTCCAATGAAATGTATCCTTCTTTTTTTTAAACTCCCTATCAGTGCAGCTTTTGAAAAACGGAAAGCTTTTCTGTATTTTGTTCATACGGATTCGAGTTTATCATTTTCCTTCCCTTTCATTTAATTGAAAGTTCACAGCACTTACCCCAGTTCCTTCCAAGAGTCTGGTACAAATCCTTCTATATGCTGAAAGAACGTCCGAAGTGCTGGAACCATGAACGTTTTAATCTTTTAAACAACAGAAAATTGTTTTGAACCTCGTTTCTGCTTTGGGAGGGCTGGAATTTCTGATACTACAAAAGAAAATGCCCAAACTTGCCTATGGACAGCTGATGCCTGAAGCATCTCATGCGCTCGGCATAACCACGTGCAGAGTTGCTGCCTCGCAAGGGATGGATTGCCAAACTTGCATGTGTTTCTGAGCTGTTCCGTGACTCTAATCAAAGAAAACCACAAGTATTGGGAAACTACAGAAATCTCAATATCAGAAGTTTTATTTTGGGCTAGTTCAGTCGATAGAACTGTATTTAATTAGGTTTAAAAGTATAAGGTAAAATAGTTTAGAAAACTGATTTGATAAAACAGATTGTGTCTGTTTGCGATTCAGATTGGAAATAAAGGTCTTAAATAAGCACGGGTTGCGTCTGTAGTGTGAGGCTGTGTGGTTTGCTGCAACGCTGACTTCTAGGGCTCTCACTCCCAGAACAAAAAAGGCTGTGGCTGTGAGATCTGTAGAGCTAAATTTGTGCCAGAATTATTTCTTGTTTAACTCTGTGGCAGGAACTTTAATGCCAAATCAAGTTCAGTCCCTTAGTCATGCTTAACTTTATATAGGAGCAGAGATGTGATATCATCTGTCCTTCCACAGCCAGTATAAACTCTGTATTGTTCTGGGTACCGTCTGCTCTGTGCTGGCTCCTTTCACAGATGGGCGGTTGTCCGTCTGTGCTTGGCCTGGATCAATCTTGTGTTCCTGGGTTATCTGATAGCTGGCAGACACTGAATTCATGTTCACGAATCCATGGCCTGGGTGTCTGTCTCATGCCCACTGTTTCATTGTGGTAGTCTGCATCAGAAAAGGGATTTGGGGTTTAAGCGCTTTGTGCTATGAAGTTCAGTCAATTTAAATTACTTTGTCACACAGCGAAGCTTTGGTACTTGAAGAATTCTACCTGTAGTGTTCTCTTTATTGGCAGAATAATGAATTCATGGTTACTGGCCTTTAGGAAAAGATGCATTTATTTAATGTTAGCTTTATGTTCTTCCACTCCTTTGTGGCTGCCATATGTAGATCAGTAAGGCAATAAAATTAGCACTTTTTTTAAAAAAAGAGAGAACTGAGAGAATCTTCCAGCACATCGTGCTGGAAGAAATGCATTGTTACAATTCCATGGCGTGGTGCTCACTCTTTCATTAGGTTTCTACTTTATGAGTATCTAAAGCTAAGAGTTCTCTGTTTAGTGCTTGTTTTGGCTTGACTGAGTCTTAAGACTGCAGTCTTCCATATGGTTCTAACAAAAGTAATCCTTGTCTCAGCTGGATGTATAGGCTTAGGTCAATAGTTTAGTATGAATGTATACACTACCATAAATCTGGACAGTAAAAATACGCGTATAGTGAAATTCTATGGCAGTTTTCATTGTAGGAATAAAACGTACTGTTTCCTTTCAGGATTTACAGTTCCTTGCTTGCTCTTGTTTGGACACTTCAAAAAATGAATGATAATTCATGGAAGATGATGTTTCTACTTCTAACTAGTAGATCTAGGCAGGAATTCAGATCTACTGTTCGGGGGAAGAAATCAGTAAAAATCTGGAAAGCTGCAATCAAAACAGTAAAGTCAGAATGGATTAAAGGCCTTCTGAGTTGTGTTGGCACTTTTTCCTTTTTGAGAAGGTTTTTAGACTAACAGCTTGAACTACATAAACTTGAAATATTTCTCAAGTGTTTGTTTATGTGAATTGCTTTCTAATGAGGTCATAGCTGTTTTCCTGGACACAGTGGTATTTCCTTCTCTTACTCTTTTTTTTTTTTTTTATGCTGCTTTCTACATTATGCCTTGAAGACAGAACAGGCATATAAAAATCAAACATTGCTCAGGATACTTCCTAGCTTCAACTCTAATGCTTTACAATCATATTAAATGACTCGAGGCTGGAGCTCAATATAGGCGAATGTGGAAAGAAATACTAGAGTCCGTTAAATGCTTTAGAGTTTTAACGAAAACCTGTATCATTGTCAAGAGTAACTCGGATGAAAAGTTTTTATCCCCCAGAAGTAAGAGGATTGGTGTGGGGGGAAAGGAACCTGCAAATCCTGAATTTTCCTTTAAATATTTTTCATCTCTCGTGTGAGATTGAGCACTAACCAAAAAAGAAAAATCACCTGACCACAAAGTGGGCACAATTTTCAGCCCTGTGTAGCTAGGCATTACACACGTAAGTAAATAAACAGTCTTTTCCATGTGTTATACAGAAATCGGCAATATAGGCAATTGTCCTTTCTTTCCTTTGCTATGTTTAGTTCAGATGTAATGAAATGTGATGGTTTTATCTACAGTTTGGTAATGTTTTTAATTTTGACTTTGTGCTGAAATAGCTTCCTGTTTGCAGAACCTTTGGCTTTTGAGACTGCTAGATTTGTAGCTTCTGGAAAAATACATCTGTTTACTAGATACTGTTTTACTTCAGGTAGCTGTTTTCAGGTATCTTGGGCTAGTGTCAAAGAAGGCCAAAACGTTTATTCTGAAGTGGGGAAGAGGGAGGAGGCTTAAGTCATTGAGTAATGATGAAACTGTGAAGTCATGATTTCCTAATGACTAATGTGATGTATTACGGTTGAACATAAATTTGGAGAATTTCTTCTACGGTGTCTTGAGTCACAATGACTCAGCCCTGGGCTGTGGAGCTGCACAGTGCTGTGTGTCTGTCAGTTAGGCTGATTGAACAGAATACGCTCCGCTGGCAATAGGTGGTGGAGGTGGAGGAAAGTTTGTATGTGTGGGCTAACTGCAAGGTCAAAAGCCCTAAGGAGACCTTATGATGTATTCATGATGCGTGGATCTGCTTCATGATCTGGAACCAAACCTCTTCAGTATTAAAAAAAAAAAAAAAAAAAAAAGATTAAAAAAGGTGGTTAAATCTGCAAACTGTTTCATTGTTTTAGTTAGCATCTTTTTTTTTTTCTTTTTTTTACATGCTAACGAAGTAAATAGGCAATGTCCTTCCCAAAATACTTAGGAATTTTCAGAGGCTTTTTGTTTCCCATGAAGTTTGGATTTAATTGTACGTTAGGACTCTGCTATAGATGGAGGCATACAAGCAATAGTAATCTTGTGTTTTTGAAACACTAAAGTGATCACAGAAATATTTATTACAATTGAGGTTATTTTCTGAGGAGTATAGATGTGAGCTGACTAGTACAGCTCCAGGTTGCTTGAACTGAGGAGTATTCAGTTCTGCATAACAGACCATGCAGTCATAAAATACGCTTGTTGGGGGTTTTTTAAACATATCCCTATGGATTGGGCAGCTTTAGTGCAATTTATCCACCTGTGTACCTAGTCCTGCAGAAAGGAAGATTACACTTAAGAAACATCAGAAACTCTCTTCTTAAAACAGAAAGATCTATTGCTTCATGTGCTGAAATATGAAGTGGCTTCTGGCTCATCCAGAATGAGAAATATTTAACACCTATGAAGAAATACCAGTGCCTTAACCTTCCTTCAGGATTTTAATTTTTAACATGGAGACTTTTAATTGTAAATAATTGCTCTGAAAGTAATTTTGAATAGCATTTTATTTTCTTCCATTGTTGAAATAGACAATAAAATATACCATGTTCTTAAAAAAAAAAATTATATTTGAGTTTAAAAAAATGAAAGAAAAATCAACTGTCTCTTTATATCTGTTTTTGTCAGTAGCAACATGAGTTTAACTATTTCCCATTTATCGATACCTGTAAAATAATTTTTTTTTTCCTCCCCTTCTTTTTTCAGAAGTGAAGCCAACTTGCATATTTAACAGCATGGAATATTATGATGGAGACATGTTTCGAATGGATGCTTGTCGTTTCTGTCGATGCCAAGGTGGAGTCTCTATTTGTTTCTCTGCCCAGTGTGGTGAGCTACACTGCGACAGGTACTATGTGCCAGAAGGAGAGTGCTGCCCAGTGTGTGAAGGTATAGTACCTTTTTAATCCTGTTTGCTTATTAATTCTGCTGCCTTTTTTTAATTTGCTTTTTCAATGCAGATGAGTAAAGTAGTGTTCTATTGTTGTTCTAAAGTTTCCAGATTCCTCCTTAATTCAGTTTATTTCTACATTTTTGCTATGTCTGAGTGTGCTGTCTTGTTTTTTGCAGCGCCTCTCTGATGTTGACACTCTGCCCTTTTTATATAGAGCTGTTTGGGTTTCCTTTCCCTTCTGCGTCAGAACTTCCTCAGACATAGTCAAGTGTGCAGTACTTTTTGGGAGGCCTTCTTCCCAAAGGACGTAAGAAACTGTTCCTAATTTTTGCACCAGGTACTTAGACAGGCTTCTCTAAAGCAGCGGTGGTGCTTTAGACACATTTCCATTGCTTTGCAGCCTGCTTCTTCCAGTCTTGTTTTGTTCAGCTAGAGCAATGTATACACCTTCTCTTCTCTACAATTATGGCAAAGAAATGGGGCAGTAATCTGACTTCAATGTTTTTCTTTTCCTCCTTTGCCCTGTTTGACAGCCTTCTCCTCTGGTTGCTAGGCCTGCAGTCCTCCTACAAAGGATTCTGTAGGAAATTTCATGTTGACCCTCTTGCTTACACTAGATAAATATTTGGCACATCTTCTGCCAGAATACAACCAGGATTCCAGTGGAGGGAGATGGGGCTGGCACTCTGTGCTTGGGTCTTGCCCCAGTGGGGGTCAGGTTATGGCCACAACATAGACAAAGGCCTTTGAAGAGCTCCTGGTCCCTGTGTTTACGTGTGAACTTAGGAATGACTTCCCAATAAGCAAAATCAGCTGGAAATCTCAAAATCTCCTAAGAGGAGAGGAATCTAATTATTAATGTCACTTTCAGACACTTTGTAGTGTACTTAATTTCAGTATTCCTGTAGTTTCTTGCAGGAGCAAATAAGCCAAATGGTCCATTATAGTTGTGCTTCATTCCAAACAGAGAATTATGAAAGAACCTCGTAAAAATTGGTCTAAAAGAGGCAGCTGTAAGAGTTGGGCCTTCTCAATCAGCACAGGATCTAGTGAAGGATACTGTTTTGGCGGCTTGTTTTGTTACAGACTATTGAAAACTTCTTCAGAGATCTAAAAAAAAAAAAATTATGGATAATGAAGTAACAGTGCGGGTAAGGTAGGAAGTAGGAAGTCATTCTTTAAAGAGTATTTGTATTTTTATATATATTTAGTGTATCAGTTCATATCAGATAAGTTGATACATGGTGTTCACATGTAGAGAAGTTGAAATACAAATGCTGTAGGCTTAAGTATTCTAAAAAGACACCAGTCCATGTTTGCCCTGTGTTTAAGATCTGGTCTAGACATTCATTATTGACTATAGTTGGAGACGGGGTGCTAGACTTCTTGGTCTTTTCTGGTACAATTGTGCCTATGTTTTTAAGAGCCTTCAAGCTGGGGGGGAGGAGAAGGTTCAGTGCTATACCATCATTTAATGACAGATTGAAAAAGTTCTAGAGAAGGCATGTCTGATGAGGTGGAACCCTTCCTGAGGAAGTACAGTCCACTCCTGAAGAAATTGCTGTATGAGCTGCTGACTTTATAGAATATGTGAAATCTGTTGTTTTTTCCTATAATTACTATTTTTTACATATGTGAATATTCTGAGATTCGGCATTATGAAATCATTATGACAATGTATATAGATACATAAACATATATATCTGCTATATCTGAGCGCTCTATATCAACTCTGTCATACTCAGATGTGGATGCTGATTTTCCACATTGAATTTACAGTTCTAGATATGTCTTTCATCCTCTTTGGTGATTTAAATACTCAGCTATCTTATGATTTATCAACAAATTGTTCTGCCATATAATCATACAGTGTTAAAAGTTGATTTTTTCAATTTTTGCAACCTTTGAATCAGACTACCAAGAAAACCTGTTAACATTTCATTTTGGGTTTGAGTTGGTGTGTATTAGGCCTGCAATGGAAATGTCTTCTTAGTAGATAGAAAAAATGGATAATGACTTACAATTGTTGAGTACAATCTTCTTCTTCAAGTAATGGCTGTGATTTTAATTTCTGCTCAGCTGACTGAGATGCCAAGTTACAGGGTCTTTTATCAAATCATCCAGCGCTGTTTGACTTGTTCGTTTCTTTTCTGATAGGGCTTGCAGCACTAAATCAAGCCAGCAGGTCGAGGGAGGTGATTCTGCCCCTCTACTCTGCTCTGGTGAGACCCCATCTGGAGTACCGCGTCCAGCTCTGGAGTCCTCGGTACAGAAAAGACAGGGACCTGTGGGAGCCGGTCCAGAGGAGGGCCACAAAAATGATCAGGGGGGTGGAACGCCTCTCCTGTGAAGAAAGGCTGAGAGAGCTGGGGTTATTCAGCCTGGAGAAGAGAAGGCTTTGGGGAGACCTTATTGTGGCCCTTCAGTACTCAAAGGGGGCTTACAAGAAAGAT
>NW_009218830.1:0-47577 GCF_000690835.1 Fulmarus glacialis
GGGGGGGAACGTGCCAGGGATTACTTCTTTCTCTTCCAATTGCTCAGATATTTTTATGGTGGGACCTGTCACAATAGTAAGCTGTACAGATAGATAATATTAATTTTTGTGGATAAATGAACATAACTAGAATCTAAGGGAACACACAAGATACGAAGAATAGAAAATATAACATCATATTTAGCAAAAGGCATTACCAGACTATTTTTAAGAGCTTATTTTACATAACCCTGTGTCCTCTTTGCATCTTCTCTCCCTCTGCTGCTTTGCATGAAACCTCTAGTGAAGAGCAGAAAGGTGACAAGGCGTCCTGAGACAACATTCATTTTCAGATATAAGTGTCACTCTGTCTATTAGCCATCCTGCTATCTTGTTTGGCAGCAGGGGTTAGAAATTGAATTGTAAAACATTTATGATTCCAACTAATTATCAGGGAGGGAAGAGAAGCACATTCAATTCCTACCTCAATTCCACCGTGGTTCCCTTATAACCACTAATGGGGACTGTGCCGAGAGGTTTCTGTCTCTTGGAAGGGAATGACTAAACTTATAATAAAAGCAGGCATCATTCCACATATCTTCCAGAAACACAAAAAATCATCTTAAGTAGGTGCAGTGATGGGCCTGATGCTTCACTCCCTGTCAAACAAGTGACTGAAAACTCTGTCCTGATAGAACCTTCTCTGGGTAATTAATAGGATTTCCCAGTGTTTGTCCAGCATGTACCAGAACATCCAGTAGCCCCAGGCTTATACTTAACTGGCTGATTTTTGCCTGATGCAGTAGCAGAATTTCAGCACACTATCAGCAAAAAGTACATAGTTCCTTCATTCCATCATGTTTTGTTGCATTTTGCTGAATTGTTGTTCTTAGTTCGCATTTTATAGACAACATGAATTTGCCAAAAAGTGAAATATCTTATACAGCAAAGAAAATGCCATGCTGAAAACTTTAAGCTGTGTATAGTTTGTGTTCTTGCTTCTAAATTATAAATTCTCTGCCTTCATGAATGGCAATAGAGAAAAGAAATAAAAAAGAAATTGTCCTCTGTCATTAAACACAACCTACAACCAGTTTGAACTCACAAGCTAAAGAAAAGTGACAAATTTTTGCAAGACAAGTTCTGATAAACATGAAAAGAATTGGGGGAGATCAATGGAAATAAGTACTGTCAACACAATCAATGACATTGCGCTCCGGAAATCAGTAAGAGGCTTATGACTTTTAGTTCAGGTGGATGTCCTCTCCCCAGAAAAACTTTTAAGAAATTATTTCAGAAACTATTATTTCAGAAACTATAAGAAATTATTTCAGAAACTTTTTCAGAAATAAAAACCAATGAATGAGGAAAAAGTCAGGAGGCATCCTTCCAGCTCTCCTGACAGAACTGTGACAACTTCTTGGGAAGGAAATGTGGGTGCTCTGTAGGGAGTGCTAAAGCTGTAAACTCCATTTTAGGATGCCGACAATACAAAAATTATACTAAAAACACTTCAGCCACTTGACACAGAATGCAGAAAGGCTAGGAAAAAAAATGGGAAATAACTTGGTCTTTGCAGACTTTCAAGCAGACTAGATAGTGCCAGTTTATGCAAAATTAACATTGTGCTGAATTAGATATGAATGTGTTGTGGGGGCTGGGTAATTCCACAGAAATATGCTACTATTTGGCCTTGATTATATTTATGTACGAATATCAAATAGCGCAAAGGCCTGTCATTTGTTAATGTAGTACCCTACAGCTGGAGGCTCCGGGCCTGATTCTGAGCTAGTATACATTTCACAGCTTAATTCATGGCTGCTATATTATGACAGCTTACAGACACAAGCAACTGTCCTGATTTTTTTTTTTTTTTTTTTTTTTTTTTTTTGGAATGTAATGGTAACCTCCAAGGTGATGGTTAACCCAGTATCCTGGCTAGATTCAATTTGCATGTGCACCAAACCAGCCTCTGCACTTTCAGGTTATTGCACTCTTAATTTCTGACCCTAAACCTGTCTATTCTGTCAAGCAAGGAGGAATTCTAGCTGCTTCTTGAAAATACTACATTCCAATAATTTACTCTGAAGTGCGTTAAAGGAAGGGCTGCCATTTTACACAGAAATCTCTGCAAGAAATGAATCTTCAATCAATAAAAGGCTTGCAACCACTATTAGCACACTTTCTTGTGCAACATAAAATTAAATTATCTTCCAAAGAATAAACGAATGAGAAAGTTTCAGCACCACCAGCTGCTAAGAGTTATGCTATCTAAGGATTGATCTAAACTCGGAATGACAGGGTGTCTGGATAGCATATATGGATGAAATTTATAGTAGATCATTTATTTGAATGTATAAAGGAACCTGAAATGTGCTAGTTGTGAGCTACTGTGATTCTAAACATTTACTGGAATTTTCCTTTAAAGATCAGGAAAAAAATCCCCATAGAAAATAATGAAGGGAGTGGTAATATGGAGAGGACTATTTAAAAGAGACAGCCAGGATGTCTGCCCTCCTGCTTTATCACTAATACTGCAGAAGGTTTTACATTATGGTATCCTGGGCTTCAAATTAAATGTCAAATTCAATTTGCCACTGAAAACATGAAGTGTGTGGCTGCCCTTAGAGGGGTAGCCTGACAGCACAATTTCATAATTGGTGTCTGCCTTAATACTGAGTTAAAACACAGGAAGAGATGTTATTTGACTACAGTCATATCTTACTCTTTAAAAATAAACAATCCAACCCCAGATAGCCTAAAACATACTTGGTTGAAATTTGAGCCCTAAGTAAAATTCACTGGCTTTATTTAAAATCTTTGGAAAAATAACGTGAAATACAGTATGATAACAGATACAAACCTCCCTGATGGGATCATGCCACTGGTTATGGCTTTATGTCTCTGACATTTAGCTCATAATAAAACAAGATTTGTGAAAGAAAATGAAGAGGTGCTTATTCCATTTAGAGTACTTTATTTTTTTTTTTCTTTTTATTCGGACAAGCTTGTGTTTTAATAATGAGATTTCTAATCCACTTTAATATGCTACCATTATATCTTAGTGAACTAACTGCCATATAAGTAGTAATAATGAGGTATGTTTAAATATAAAAATGCATCTTTAAGCATCTAGACACTTTTAGTACTGGTTGTAATTAGAAACTTAAGAAACATGTGCAATTAAATATGCTCATAAAAAAAACCAGATACATCTCTGTAGCATCAGTGAATTTGTTGCATCATTAATATTCTTCAGTATGGCAGTTTAAAAATGTATTGCAGTGTTTCAAGTGGAAAATAGCTAAGAACAAAAGTATTAACATTTAAACCACCATAACTGTTTCAGAACAACTGAGTGTTTTAAGTATCTTCCCCAAACTAATTTTGTTTTTACAAATACATTTTCAAATTCTACATCTTTGTCTATAGCTCTAACTTTGTCTATAGCTAAGTTCCAAAGATAATGTCTTTTTACTGTTTATTAAATAAATTCTTTGCTATCCTGAGGTATGACAACTCTTAATTGCAATAAGATACTCTAGTCCAACCATTTAAATAAAACAAAAAATATTTTATTCCTTTTTTCTTTTTCATCTGAGTGGTTTGAGATTGAATTAGGTATATATTTGTAAAATACACTCAGTGTTAAGAGTTGTTTCCAAAAGTGTCTAAAGTGACTTGTGTCTCTTAAGTTTCTTAGGAAACTTTTATCGTATCTTGAATTGAAGATGTAACCCTTTTGACCTTTTTCATGTTTGCGGAGAATCCTCTTATCCGAATACATAAGCAATAAAACCTTTGTGCTTATGCAAAATACTTGTAAAACGGTGATGTGCCCTTATCATAGATCACCTTAACTTGGAGAACATGTGCTTTATTCTTTCTCAAATAACAGTATAAAAATTACAGAAAGACACTGATACTTGAAAAGCAGAATACTGTTTTGCTTAGAACAGGCCGCCCAGGGAAGTGGTGGAATCACCATCCCTGGAGGTATTTAAAAGACGTGTAGATGTGGTGCTTTGGGACATGGTTTAGTGGTGGACTTGGCAGTGTTAGGTTTACAGTTTGCCTTGATGATCTTAAAGGCCTTTTCCAACCTGAGTGATTCTATGATTCTATGATTAGATGGATCTTTTTAGCTAAAATTTCATGTTTATTTGATTATATATTATATTAAAATAAAATAATTGACTAAAACTGGTCTCGTTACCTAAACCTGAGGGCTCAACTAATGTGAAATCTGCCACAATGACTAACACAGGTATTGACCTAGACCTCACGAATGAGACATTGAGACAAGTTTTCTATATAGTACTGTCATTTTTCTAGTTTGTGGACTGACATTGAGGCAGGCCTGTAATATATATGCACTGACGGATCGTTCCCATACAACTTTTTACACACAAACCTCTCTTTGTATCTCCCATCCTCTCTATGCATGAAACAGCCTCCTCCACTCACTCCGTGTAGCCTATGTCCTTTTTGTACAAACGCCCTTCTGACAAGCATCATTTAAGGCCCATATGCAGAAGGTAAGCAGGGTATTGAAGGGTCTTTTCCTTAACACACTTTTGGGAGCCTGCCCTGCACCTGCTTTATGAAATGAATAGGATCTCACATCTTAGGCACAGAAAATTTTTTCGTGTTAGTATTGAACACCGTGGTGCACAATGCACCCTGTTATGCCATAGCTGATTTCTCTGGAAGTGAGCATAGAAATGAACTGAATTTACAGGTCCACAGAGAGGTTGTGGCCACTATTTCAGAGCGTGATATACACACAATCTGCAGGGGTTTATATTCTTATAGAAAGCTGAGTGGTGATGCTGTTTTGTGTTATTAAAATGCGTAATATCGTTATGCAGTTGCATTAAGTGGAAGGCTTAAGCTATGCTTATTTATACTGGCTGATATAATACCAGATGCAAGTGGCACTCAAGGATATCTATTTAACTGCAGTCATCTTCGCTCTTGGCACTGCTTCAGAAGAGAGGCCAAGATGAGCTGCTCCTCTTATATGTTAGAGGAAGATCTATCGAGTACAGCTGAGACACAAAAAAACAGCAGTGTCATGTTGGTCCTATTGTTGTCCTTAATCCCCCTGCTTGGCAGAGAAAAGACAATTTCCAGATGTGATTACTCTGGCACATCTTACTATCTCCCAGAGGAATTTGGAAATAAATAAGTGGGCCTGAAAAAAGTAGCATAAGAATATACCTTTTTTCCTGCAATTTTTGGTTGCAAATCAATCAAGTCTAATACAAATAATGCAGGTTGAAGGCAGGGCATTACCTGACCCACAGTTCTATAGCTGTTCCCCCTTGAACTTCTCAAGTTCTCTGAGGGCATCTCTAGGACTTAATAAAAGTGCTTGAATATATTTTCTGAATAATTAAAGCAACATACCAAGGAATGTACATCATAGAGGAAGGGTGATTTTATTGCAAGACCACAGGGATAGGAGATCAATGACCGGTTCAATTTTTCAAGTCTTGTGGAAACTTTCATACAGGCTTGAACAAACAAATGAAGACTGCTCTCACTCAGTTTTAGCCATCTGAAAGTTAATTGAATAATTTAGGGTAGCTGACTAGGCTTCTGCTGCAATCAGGTTTCCATCACAGTTAGCAAAAAGAATAAGGTTGTTCATCTCACTCCAAAATAGCTGTCAAAAATGGTTTGAATGAATTTTCCTTCAGGTTGTCTATTTCCCTTCATTTACTAACAAGAGAGCTTATATACCTAATTTCCGAAGTGTCAAATTATACATAATTTTCCTCTTTATTCTTTATTTCCTACTACTTACATGTGATTAATATTGACACAACTACAAAAAATTTGAGGAGAGCGTCATAAGGGCTTGTGGGACTTTAAGAAATAACTGTTCATAAAGTTCATACAAGAAACCAGAGAGCTTAACTGTGGTAATTGTGAACAAATCTATGTTACTTCCAGTCCAGGCTCTGAGAAACTGGAAAATCCCGCTGGTGAGGTCAGTCTGTGTTGCAGTGCTCATTCACATACCTAAGCAAGAGCAGCAAGGCTTTTTAAACTGCTTCATCCTCAGCAGCTGCTTGTTCTCTGAAATGTAAGTTGAATTTTAGAAACTGTCAGTCTGTTTGACAAATGGATGGGGGAAAAAAACCCAGAATTAATTCCACTATTTTCCTTCTCAGAAGGCCCCATCCAGTAGGTATTTATTCACCAGAGAATATGTCCGTGCTTTATAGTGGGAGCAGCATGTTGGAACTGCCTCAGTGCCTGGGAGCAGCACAGGGGTCTGTGGTTGTACCCCTTCTAAACACCCAGTACCTAAATGTATATCCTGAGTCACTTGACTTGCCTGAGCACTACCCTAATTTTTTCATGCTATATTCAAGTGAATGTAGCCAAATAGCAGCACCTGACTATTGCTAGTTTAGAGAAGCTGAGAACTATTTCTGCCATCTTCTCCTTTCCCTGAGCATGCTGATGACATTTTGTGTCTGATTTGCAGTAAGAATCCCAAAGAGGATCTAGCTCCTCTAGCAACTAACATTGAAAGATCCCTGAAATAATTCAGCATTAAACCAGCCTTCTTGGTCAAATGATTTTGTTAATCTCCACTATACTTACTAATGGTTGATTTGGTAAAAAAGTAGTATTAAACACAGTGAAAATGCAGTCAATTGGCTGAAATGTTATAATTTCCTTGCTTTCATCACCAGCTTGATATACATGTGTTGGAAAAGGAGACATTCTGCATCTTACATTTAAAAGCTCTTTTTTTAAATATGTATGTGCAAATATATTCAAATAGTTTAAAATAATCAATGTTTACTACAATATTGATTTCTTATTATATGGGTACTGTGCAGTTTTCAAAAAAGGTTTAGTTCATCTGAATAATGCAGAACCTCTTGGACTCATAGTCATTTTGAGATCCTTATTCAGCATTTGCAATCAAATATTTTGTTTTGTTTTTCAGAGCAGTAGTTCAGATGTTCATTCACCAATATAAAAATCGTGATTGATCCACATTTCAAAAATAGCCAGTTTGTTTCTTTTGTACAGTAGCATTATATGCTTCTTCCTAGAACTTGACTAGTCTCTTTGAAAGCTATATTAACATCATGAATAAAAAAAACCTTATAAAATATTAATTTAGATATTGAAAGTCCTGGTTGCTTGCCAGGAGGAACCTGACAATGAAAGGTTCCACTGCAAAATAAACTTTTAATATTGTTAGCAGTAAATTAAGTGTTCATAAAACAACTCAGAAATTGTTTTATGAAACTGCTAAAACTTGTGCTTTATTAAATTTTCTTTACAATAGGTTGAACTGTTATTAAACCTTGAAAATAAATGATCTTCCCTTGGGTTGATAATCAATCCTACAAGATGCCTTGCTGTTTACATTGGCTTAATATCATTTCACTTTCATTTGTCCTATAACAAATTCCACTGACATTTCATTGTAAAAGTGTCTATGGTATGACTTTTATCAAATATTAACTTAATATGTTTTTATTAAATTTAAACCATTTTGTAAATAGTATTGTGAAAAAGACTTTGGACTGAGCAAATTAATTCTTTATTGAAAGCAAGCAGGAACATGAACTCAATAGAGGTTATTTATATTCTGTATAACCAGTGTCTGTCGTAATCATGGTCTAGTAGTTAACTTTATATGTAAATATATCATCAGGGAACTCTCAACAGGCAAGCTGTTTTTAAAAATTTCCAGCCAGGCTATCTCCTCTGTTCATGATGAACTTTGTAAGATCTGAGCCTTTGCTTTTCTAAAGCCTCTAATTCTCCATGGACTGAGCATGACCAGGCCTGATACTCACGGGAGCAAGGAAGAGAGGCTGAACTGCTGACTGCGGCAATTCGATTCATGTCTTCCAAGCCCCGATTGAAGTAAAGGTTGTGCAGGAAGGGACAGAGACTTCAGTGTTGATTAGAAGGCTTTATTTCAGTGCTTTAAACTGGATCCTCAGTTAGACCTCTGTCTTTTTCTAAGAGTATAACGAGCCTTTTATAGAAAGCCTAGTCAGTGATACTTAGCTTGTTGCACTTATTGATTTCCTAAGTTTGCCACCATGAGAAATCTTATTAGCAGTTTAGTTGCACCTTAGGCCAACATCCTCCACCTACTAAATGTGAAGAAAAATATTTCCTAAAAATACTATCTAGAACCATGTAAGTATATCTGTTCTTCGTAGGATATGCTATTTTTTTCTTTCCATTCAGACATGCGTGGCAATAGCTTAATTTCTTACTCTTTTCAGTTCCTGTTGTGCCAAGTCCATGTAGAACATCAGAATTGCTTATCACTGGTGTTATTTCTTCATTACCTGTGAACATGTTCCTTTTTCTAAAGGAAAGGGAAAATTAAATAATTTGGAGTGCCAGTGACTTGAGCTTTCCTCTAATATATATTGATATAGGAAAAAGAAATATTAAAGAAAACTTTTCTTTTGCTACAAGTCACATCCTTTCCTCTGAGCAGTATAGTCACTGTAGAGACAAAAACTTGTGTTACACTGCTTTGAGAGAGGATGTGGATTTAAGTAATCATCCCTTTCATGCTAGTAGAGATAAACAGATAAATATGCATCTGATGGAAAAGGGAAATGAGGCAGTGATAATGGAAGAAAGCACTTTGATATCAGTATCACAGTATCTATGCTAAAAGCTTCTCTTCTTAACTATTTTAATTAAAAAAAGAACAAATCTTTGCAGTTGCATATAAATTTATCCTAAATGCCAGAAAACAAACGTTAATGATAGTAGGTGCTATTATTATTCAAAAGACCAAAGTTTTACTGAATCTAATTCGAGCCTCTTGCACATTGGTGTTGACAATATTGCATAAGTACTCATGCTCCAAGTATTCAAAAATTCTTTTGGGAGTCACAACCATGAGACAATATCCACCCTTTCACTACTAGCCAAAACAATTCATTAAAACACACTGAATAGTGAATGTTTTAATAAATTGTCTACAATCAGCACACAGAATTAAAACAAATTGCAAAGCAATTTGGCAGAAATTCTGGGGAAAACAATGCGGAAATTGAAAACTGCATCTGCTAAATCTTTGTGCAGAACAAGAAGTTAAATTTGTTATATAAATTACCTGCTGCACATTATATACATCAACTTTATTTTAGATCACTGATTTTTACAAACTGCCATCAGGGAAAATTCATATTCTCTGTATAAAAAAAAAAACACCTCACTGAATCTGCATATTTTGTGAAGAAACTAGAATAAGAACAGGACAGGAAAAAACCTCAACAAATGATAGACATTCCATCCTGACTTTTCAAAACTAGACTGTAGAGCTTTGCCAAATCATGCTATTATGCAAAAGAAATCTATAGAACATAGTATATTCTGGACAACTTCATTTTCTTTTCCTGCACTGAATTACCAATGAAGCCAACAAGCTGTTCCAAACAAGCCAGTTGGATTTTTGTGAGGTCCAAATTTATATTTGGGAAAAAAAAAATAGACACTGTTCAGCTGAAATGATTTTGTTGTTGCCAAGTTGCGCCAAGGGAGGTTTAGATTGGACATGAGGAAAAATTTCTTTACTGAAAGAGTGGTCAGGCCTTGGAACAGGCTGCCCAGGGAAGTGGTTGAGTCGCCATCCCTGGAAGTATTTAAAAGACGTGTAGATGAGGCGCTTAGGGACATGGTTTAGTGGGCATGGTGGTGTTGGGTTGATGGTTGGACTCGATGATCTTAGAGGTCTTTTCCAACCTTTATGATTCTATGATTCTATGATTCTAAAGTCCTTTTGAGCTGCATCTTCAGCTGTATTCTTTTGCAATACTAAGTAACTGTATATTCTGTTTTATATTCTTAGGATTAAAATATAAGTGCTTGTTTTAAAAGATACCTCATTCTGGGATGAAGATAGTCAGGGCTGGAAAAAAAATCCAGAAAATTAACAAGATTTTCAGACCAAGAACAAGTGAATACTGCTTGTATATATGCCCTTAAGCTATTTTAAAAATGAGCCAGTTTTAAAAACGAGAACTTTCTGACAAGATTTCAGAGAATATTCTTTAACTGTTTTTTAAAGCAAGAACTCTCTTTTGTGTTTAAGAAGATGCTCTTCTTAATGGATTTAGTGCAGCTTTCGTCTTTTTGTTATAAGCATAAAGGAATTCTTCAGTCACCCAAGACTCTCTGAAAGTGAGAGCCTAGTCATCCAAAAGATGACAGCCATTGATAGTAAAGCCGGGAGTAATACCGTCGTTAAATATAGAGCAGAACTTTGACTATATGCCTATATTTATTAAATATAACATTTTCATGCTCTTGGCTGTATTATTTCATAGAAAGCACCTTTGTGATTATCCCACATGTCATGTGTAGCCCCATATATGCAATATCAATGTTTTTGTCAGAGTGTAAGAACTGTACTCCTCAATTCTTAGGTGTACGATAACCCTATCATGTTGCTATGCATTCCATTTGTCTGTATGGCCAGTAAAGTTTTTGCCAGGTATCCCTGAAGAAACAAGAAATACAGAAAAAAGTAAGTAAAGATGCGAGATCTTTTCATTATGATAATAATCAAGATTTCTAGGTAGATTTTAAAAAGGTATACAGTGACATATTTTCCCCTTGCTTGTTTTGCTAGTAATTCTCCTACTGACATAAGCCAACATATTCATACAACAAATACCCTAATAGGAAGGTCAGTGTCCAACATTCATAACTTAATTCAGAGCATCTCCCTGTCATTGTGCTCTGCTTTTACATTTTAATATGCCTGTGTAACAGGACTGAAGTTTGTTTTACATTGATAGGGTCAGGTTATGTAGGTCATAGTTAAGAGTTGTCACTTAGAAGTTGTTATAGCTATTTAGCTAAAGGCTCCTTATCTGGCAGAAGTTGTCATAACTCCGTTGTCTTTAATGAAACTTTCATTAAAAATATATCCTTTTCCCAGAGAGCTTAAAATCGTCATGTTTCAAGAATGCAAAGAGAATTAAGTTCATGTTTTATTATGATGTTCCCATTACTTGGCTCCAGTTATTCCTCATCCTGTTTCTTCTCTACCAACCGCAACCTTTAATGTTATTTTTTAACAGGCTGATCCAATAGGCACAATAATACCTAATAATAGTAATGATAATAATAACAACAACAATAACGACGACAATCTCACACTTTAATGCTAGAAACCTTTGGTATATTTTTCCCTGTTTATGCAACAGAGAAATCACCAAGTTAACATAATTTCTGTGTTGCACTTTTATAAAAGCAGCTGAAGAGAAGTGAGGAAAAAAGAAAGAAGAAAGAATGATAAAGTTGAGGGAGGAGGGAAGCTGTGCTCTACCCTCTTCAACAGATATGGCCATAAGAGAAAAAATTAAATATTAATGAAAATACGTATTTCCCAAAGGCCTGACCAGCAAAGAATGCTGAACGATATAATTCACTAACCAAAGGAACACAGTGACTGAAAAGCAGATTATCACTGAAGTGAAAAACAAAGGCAGCTGACATTAATAATTAATTGAGGAGGTTTCCTGTGGAGGTTTAGACGAGCTGCAGGCACTGTGTGTAAAGTCACTTGACTACCAGATTGTTATGTTCACTTTCAGAGACGCTCATATTAAGGTGTACACCTGATATTGAGTTTGCCGATCTGAGTTACCTGGAAGGAAATACAATCCTAATTGGGAATTTTTATCTGTGTTGAAAGCTGTACCTGCTGTGCTGTATAAATGAAAGTTGACAAGCCTTTAGGTTGTTGCAGGAATAACTACCAGCACCAAAACAGATGCTGTCATCTTGTGCTCACAGTGTGTGTGTCTCTCTATATGTGTATGCATACATGTTTGTCCATTTGTATGAGGGAAAGACTGTCAAAATAGGTTACAACTAGAGATGCTCAGAGAGCAGTTGAAATGGAATAATCCAGCGGGAACCTACTCTTACATTATGATTTCCCCCCACCCCGCCCCCCAACTGTGTTGAGCTTTGCCTCTGCTTTCTTACTATGAATGTTCTAACAAACAGAATAGGTTCCCAAAACAGCAACTGTGGCATGTAACTAAGGTGATTACAATCTGAAGCAGTCATATCATCCCCAAAAGGGGTTTGATAGGGGAACAAAGCCAAATTCTCCTTTGTCTCATTGTTCTGCCCTGTGGGATTGCTCTTGTAGTTCTGCATCATAACTTATAGGGGTTGAAGATTCCTTGGGCTCCAAGAAGAGGATCTCAAAGGCTTCCTATACAGATACGACTAATTAAGTGTAGGAAATGAGCAGCTTGATGTTTTTCAAGTCAAAGACCAGAAGTGCACTCATGTCTATACATAACCAGTTGAAATGTCTCATATTTTGGACTGAGTTTTCAGTCATTTGAACACAAAATCTCTAAGTTCAGATGTTACTGATATTGTTAAAGTGATAGCTAAGAACACAGTGATCAAAGATGTAGTGTGCCATGACGTATGTGCGAGTCGTGGGACAGATAGGAAATAAAAATCTGAGGAGTAGTGAAGGGAGATACGTATGAATAATCTGTTCTGTATAAATGGTGGCTGTTTCGAATGTATTGGTAGATTCTTTACACAATGAGTAAACTGGAAGAAACTGGAATCTATTTCAACCCAATCTGCAAGTAGCCTGAATTTTCCTAGGGCAAATTATTATTTGTCTTTGGGCTTTTTCAAATGCTTTATACCAAATATCAACATATTGCTTTCAGGAAAAGAAGAATACATGCCAAGCTATATGCTTTGAATACGTTTGCTGTGAAAGATATGTGTACTATCTTCTGTCTAAGTTTAGCTTTTTGGAAAATTAAAGCTTCAATACACATACAGCTTTAGGGTGATATCCATGTATATATATTCCAAAGCACTGTCACAGACATTTCAGCTACTAACAAAAGTGACTACTGGAATGAGATCCCTCTGAGTATCTGTCAGGCTACCTGCCCTTGTGCATACAGAGTTCTTTGGAACTAGACTTTTAATTGCATTAGGACCAGCTTTGTCTTTTGAATTGTCTATCATATTATTGCAAGATATTTTTAATTTTCCTAACAGAGGTTTGTCTTTGTCTCACTAGGCTAAGCTTTAATGAAGAAACGTCAGCGTTGCTAACAACTGCACAAAGAGGGACTGAAGACCTTTGCGACCAATTATGTGGTTGTCATGGAAACTGTTTCTGTTTCTGTCACTCACTGGCTGTCTTTCAGGTAAATCAAAACAAAACCAAGAAAACTCTGCTTATTGTTTCAAGGCTCTTAACTGCAAACAGAAATAGGAAGATGTAAAAACATGCCAGAGAATACCAACATCATTATTAAAACTACTTGCCTAAGTGGTGAAATTGTAAAAATTTATATTAAGAGATTTACAAGTGCTGTCCATCTGCCTTTAATTTGTACATACATCTGAATAACTTTTAAACGAGAGGACAGCTACCTATCTCATTTGAAAAGACAATGACAAATTTATTATTAAAAAAAAAAAAAAAAAATTGGAAAATTACTAATTAGTATGGTGCTTTCCTAAAGACTAACCACTGCAGAATGTTTCATTTTGGGATCGTGTTCTTATTTTGGAAACTAGTTATTAGGTTGTTTTGTTTTTTCTTAATTCTGTGTATGTTTTATTGATCATCATGATTTTTGTCTGTGTAGTAAGTGTATTTCTTTTGCAGGTCTTTCTCTTGACATTAGCTTAGTTGTCTTTACCTTTGCAAGTAATAAAATGAGTTAATCAATAATCATTTAGGCTTCTTACATGAGAATTTTTGTAATTTGATAGCATATTGTCTCTAATTGATCTTTTTTGGCTGCCCCATTTTGTTAATGCTGCCCCTTATATTGCCTCTCAACAGTTAATAAACTACTCTTTTCTCAAATTCTTCCAAAGCTTATTGGTTTTGTGTCATCGCAAGATGAAGTTTAGTAAAAGTCAATGAAATAAAATATTTTAATTTGTTATAATACTGTGATATTGGACACAGGAATTTAATAAAGGAAAGTGCCTGTGGATATCAGCATATATGCTGTGGATGCATACGTGAAACAATCTGGACTAATCTGGTTTTCCTCATGTAGCTTCATTATCTTATATTGTCTAAGTCCATTACTTTTGGACAGGGAATACTTTTATTTTTTGTCTTGTATTGTCAGGCACATTATCAATCTTGGTAACATTTGTATTTTGGCGATTCTAGTAGTGGTGTCTTACAAAGACCATCTATTAATGTAATTTTAATTTTTTTGAAGTTGAAAATTACATTTTTATTGTTATAATTTCCAAGAACTTTGATGCAAAATTCAGAAGCATTTCAGAAATTCAAACCTAGAATTTATTCTTAAGAATTATATCTTCTACCTTGCAAACTTTAAGAGTTAAAAGTCAACATCTGGCAGAAGGTATTACACAGTGAAATTAAGCCTGCAGTTGGCTTCACATAGCTAAAATCTCCTTACCCTTAATTGCTGTTAAACAGAACACCTTTAAGTAGTAGAGTTTGCTCCAAATAGAATTATCTAACTCTGTACAACACAATAACGTTGCAAAATTTCTGAGACACATTTCATATGCTGGCAATTCTGTATACTAAAATTGCATATACAGGAATGAGTTTCAGCTGTTTTTCACAGCCATTGTTTAGGTACGTATATTAAACCAACATCTTGCAAAGGCTTTAGAGCATTAGCAGTGGCTAATTCTAATATACCATTAAAATACGTAACTACTTTGGAATTTAAACTGAAAGTCAGTATTTACGGAAGTATTTGATTTAAATAACATAATAACCTGAAAACTCTTGCCAGTCGTTCAGCACCATGTTTAAAACTAAGTGACTGTTCCTCTCATCTTTTAATTTGCCACTTATGGTTTGCTACTCTGATGGTTTCTAAAGCATTCCTCTCTTTATATTTCATTCTGATTGTGATTCTTTAGGATTCTTAAAGGTTTATTCCGTATTGGTGGAGTAGATTTAGACTCCTGTAAGAAATCATTTTTAATTGCAGTACTTGTTTTCACATGCTGTTGAATATAATGTGATAACACATATATTTTTCTCATACACAAAGATAATTTTTAATGATTTAATTAATAATAATCATTCATTAGACATTTTAATGCTATAAGAGCTGTTATTAACCAAAGATAACAAAATTGGGTTCAAAGATATTTTAATTAGATCATCAGTGTAACTGGTAATTTACTGTCTCCATACCATTCACATTTGATTACAACATTCTGCATTTGAAGCTGCTTTTATGTTACAGCACTCACTAGAACGTGTTTACAACTGCAAATAGTTCCTACACCTGATGCAATTCAAGGTAGCTTAGTAAGTTAGATGCTTGAATGCACTGTTCTTAACGAGAGCGCAATAGGTATTGATGCTGCTTCACTAAGATAAAGTTCATTCAATTCCTGTTGTTTTGGGCTGTATTAAAATTCAGTACTTATCCATTAAATCATCAGGTCATGGGATGACTCTTACCAGCAGCCAGTGTTTGGAAGAGAGTACTACATTGTTGTATTGATTTTGCAGTGGTGAGGGAAATCATCCAAGAAGAGAATAGATGACCTCTCTAGTTTGTGTCGACTCTATTTTTATATTATTTTAATCTTAAAGCTGACCCTGGTATTTTGGGTTTTCCTTATGCATGAATGTATGCAAGTGTGTTTAAGCTATGTAGAAAATAATTTTTGCGTGGAGAAAAATGTATTATTTTCTGAATACAAGACTGAGGACTGAATTATGTCTCTTACTCAAGTTTAATTATTTTAGTGTAAGCAAAAGGTTGTCTGGGACAACAGCTCACAGTTACACACTTACATCTTCAGAAACTTTACGTTTATGAAATATTGATAATTAACAGATACACAGAAGGTCTCAAGATTGGTAATATGTTGCTTCTTTTCTTACGGCATATTATTGCCCTTCAAGCCAAATTGGAGTTGAAGAAGAATTAAGCTATCATTTTAGACCTAGAGTCTGCCTCACTTCTGAACTGACAGTCGGAAAAAATACTCATTTTTGGTTGGGTTTTTTTTTTTTTTTTTTTTTTTTCCTTTTGAGGTTTCCTTTAGGGGAAAAACTTGATATCTTGACTTGCAATACATTGTAGATCGCTGTAAAGGAACAAATTACCAAGGGGGAACTGTTAATCTGAAATTCAGAGGAGCCTTTCGTATCTGATTCTGTTACAATAATACCTGAAGTAAGTTCAGAGCTGGCCAGCTTAAATTTAAAACAAATTCATCAGAATGTAATCTGTTGGTAATTTTTAACTTTCTTGAGAGCTTATATATATAAATATAGTTACAAATTATATATTCAGGGCATTTTAATTGTAATTGTAATTGTAATGTAAGGTGTAATTGGGATTTTTCAGTGGAAAACCATAGAATGATACAGGGTATGGCATCAGCAATTTTGTCTTCTGTATGATTTGGTCACCTGTGTGTTCCTCATGCGTAATCATGACCTTATGATTTGGACCACACTGTCCTAGGTACAATGGGGCTGGGGGTATGTTTCAGGGGTTTTACTGTCCTGGTTCTCCATAATCACTTTGCAGTCTGCTTTTATGTATATAGTAAAGGCTATTTATTTTTGGTTCACACTAAAACAGCTAAGCAAAGAACCTTTTCTTTGTCTAGAGTTGCTAAGGTTTTCTTGCAGTAATTTCTCAGAGAAGCTGGAATTGAATATTGCTGAAAGGTGTTGTTTTAAAACAGCACTCCCTAACCTTGGATGAGACAAACAGGTATGTCTCTTTGTGTTTCAGGAAGAGGAGAAATATTTTTAAAACGGAACAAAATCACATCAGATTATCAGCTCATGGTTAGTAGAAGAAGTAAGACTGTGGCTTTTATTTGCAGATGCAAGGCACATGACAAAAGCCAGCTTGAGAGTAGGGCTCCTATCATTCTTTTTAATAATTATTGCTGCCTGTGACAAGATGTTTCAAAGTTTAAATACATGCTAAAGATTACATAATAGAGTGAATGGCATTTATAGAGTTCTGATTCTGTTTTAATCTAATATATATCCCTTATACCTTTTTGTTCCCCTGCCCATTTATCTATTTCTTCTATGTTATTACCTGCTGCATGTTAATTGGGTCAAAGCGAGACTCATTTTCTCTGTAAGACTTTATAATTCATGGCAACAATAAAATTATGGGTATAGTGAAAGTAGCAAGGCTTCGCAAGATAGAGGCAGTACCTCTGAGACCCGGTGCTCACTGCTCATAGTGCCAAGTGGGTAAACACTTGTCCTTAAACCACACCTCTATGTACCGTTCATTTCTTTTCACATTCTCACTACCAAGCAAAGACTCCCTAAATAGTGAATTTTTCTCTGTATCCCTCAGTATGGTGCTCAAAATTAAAAACAGCATGACTTTTTCTGAACAGTTGCTTGCTAGAATATAATATGAATGGACACTTACAAAAAATGCTCTTAAGTAAGAGAGCATATGTGGAACAAACACAAGTGTCCTGTCTACTTTTGACCTACAGCTGGCAGTGATCTGAGGTGCTTCCTGTCTTTTATTATGTCCATCCCTCTCCATCTGGCTACTTGGAGGCTTTTAGGAATTGTCTCTATCATCTGCACTTATCAGCTTCCAAAATGCATCTCAAACCTGCTCAATACGTGACTTTCAGAATTCCAGCAGCCACTGCCAGGATTAAAATTCATAGCCTAAGGTTCATAAACTCATTAACCAAACCATATAAAATATGCATACCACTCTGAGTGCCAGGACTATTTCACGTTTTTATTCCTCCCCTTTTCAGACAATGTCCTTCCTACATCAGAGCGGACAGTATGTGAAAGCATGCTTCTCTGCCAAATGAATGATGAACACATGAATGACCAGTGTTTATCATTGTTAAGCCTCTACAATTACCCACCTTCCCCGCCTCCCCCCAGCCCCGCACTGATGACAGTATAGCAAATACCATGCAGCTTTGTCACTTTGATAGCTGAGCATAAAAGACAGAGCTCTAGATAAGTACTAGTTCCTGGGAACATTCACGTTCTTAGCCTTCCAAGCAAAATGGAAAAGTCAGAACAAACTTAACCTTTCTACTGCCCATCCTGAAATACTGCGTTTGTAGACAGTGCAAAGCAGGAGAAGAACGATTTGTCGCAGTGCTGAAATCCAAAGTAGCCTGCTACCCACATTCTCACTCCTGGATTCAGTGCTTAATTGAATTGGGGAGGAAAGCACTTATCTGCTGAATGTTGCACTTTTATATAATTCTTAATTCAAAAGAAGAATGGAAAGGTAAAAATTATTTTCTGCTGCCAGAATCCTGAAGTGTGTTTAATGTTAAGCAATCAGGAGTGTTAAAAACTGGAAAAATTGTCGTCATGAGAAGAGTCAATTTGAGTATGCACTTAAGGAAATATTTTTATGAGAAACCCTTCTGCTTGTTTGCATAGAGTGTGTGTGTGTTTTCTATTTTTAAGAATTTATGGAATTAACTATTCAGGTTTTTATAGCTGGTTGGAGCTGTGTAATGATATGCTTATATGTTGACATGTGATGCTTCAACTTGCAGGATACCAAATGTGACGCCTCGCTTTTAGCATGGAAGTGCTAGGCCTTTTCAGTGCTGAGACCATAGTAAACGTGAGCAATAATTAGAATCAAAACAAAAACATTGTCATGTATACAAGAACTAAAGTAATGATTGATATTTCATGACATAACAGTAGTAATGCATCCATTGATCTCATTAGCATACTATAACATGTTTTGATTACCTACCTAACTATACTTTCTTAGTTTAGTACACTTAGGTTTGTTCATTAAAAAGTTCCTACCTCCTAACAAGCTCTTATCAATCATACAAACAATTGTCTAGCAAACCGGTACTTAGATTGGCACCAGTTTGGAACGGGGATGACAAGTCATCTCCAGAAAAATTTTGTGGTACCCACTGAAAAATAGATTCCAGTCATTCTACGGTTACCATCAATCTGGAGAAACCTTAACCTGCACATCTATCCTCATTTTTGTGTTTCCTCTTATTTGGTGGGTTAAGTCTTAATGTGACAAACTGTTTAGAGTCAGCCTATTGCAACCTGATGCTTTTAAAATATTTTCTATCACATTAGATATGTTAGTAAATCACATTTTTTACTGATAGGATTATACAAAAATATAAGGAAGATATGTTTTTGTGTTAAGATAATGATTTTACCTTTCTGTCTGGCAGTTTATATAGAAATATCTATTGATTTCAAGATTACACAATAGAATAATGGCTCTACTACTTCATATTGGAGATGACATGCTGTTGGAGTTCAGTGCTGATGTTGTATTCCTGGAGTCTCGTCTTGACCTGGAGTTAAAATGTCGATCAGCATTACCAGTTTATAGTGGTTTAGATTAAAGTGTTTGTTCATCCCTCTCCATCTTTGTGGTTAAAATATTAAAGACTAAATCTCTTTTAACTTCAAAACTCCATCATTTGAAGCTAAGGATGCCCAGCATCTGTAGCACTCATATAACCTAACATCTATATCAGAGTACAATAAGGAATGAGTCATTCTGTTTTGCTTGATGTTTTACCTGATTTTTTATTTTTTATTTCTCAGAGATTTCAGACTGCTGGTTTACTTTTATGGGCTAATAGAAAGATAATGCGCTAGTAGGAAAATAATGGTAATAAAGCTATAAAAACATCTTTTTAAAGTCCTGGTAGTGGGGAGAAGTCTGCTGTTAAGAAGCTGTCACAAAGACCTGGACAAAACCGTGCAGGCCCAGATTCATCTCATTTAACTTGAATGTTTAAACTGAAATGCCTGAGTTAGGGAATAATTGCTCTCCTTCCCTATATAGTCAATGGACAGAGACAGCCACTTGTAAAAGGTAGCTAAACCCATCTGAATCTGAATTACTTTCTGGGATTCTGCACTAAAACAGACTAATTTCTAACATTAAGCATATGAAGTTAGGCCTCTTTCAAGTTTTGGGGTGATTAAAGAACATAGAGAGAAAGCATATTTCTGAACAGATATTAAATACTCGTAACAGTGGCAGATACGAAAAAAAAAAAATCTTTTGTGCTAAGGTAGTGTATACACTATACCTAAAAAACTATCTCAAAATAGCAATGAAAGCTTTGACTGAGGAGAAAAGAACAGTTCTGAATGTCAGTGAGAAGTGCCCAGACTATGGGTAGACTATGAATGTCACTTCATCAGTTTGTCTCCTCATCCTGGCTGTGGGATGGCTCAGCGTAGTCAGCCACATGTTAGGGAAAATGTTCCTGCCATGGGGTGTCAGGAGAAGATCCCTGACCCCCAAGCAGCTTCCTGACTTTGAGTGTCTTTAGGAATAACAGTAAGTGGTGAATTGCATTATTTGCTCCTGTGCACATTCAGGAACTTTATCCTTACACCCAACACCTCCAGTAAGGTACTGTATGCGTGCAGGGCAATACATCTTTCTCCTGTCACTAAAAAAGGCTCACCCAGTTAATATTTAATAGAGCACTTTGCTTACTAGGACAGTCAATCTGTTCCATTTGATAAATGTTGCTTTTTTTCACCCCAAAGTAACGTTAGAATTTGTAAACAAAGTCGCAGAGTCTGTGTAGAGGCTAACTTAACGTAATCACTGGAACAAACTGCCAAACCTGTCTCTCGGCTACCGTGGAAAATGCTTACCTTCAGCCAAAAGTTCAGCTGAACAGGACCGTGGAGGACAGCCTTTCAGCTCTATGCAGCACAGTGAAAGATGGCACCTGCCAACTAAAGGCAGCACTCAGGGCCCGCTGGTTTAATTCATAAAGCCTGTTTCCTACTGTCGGCCAGCAAGATGTTCTTAGTACTTTCCTCAGATATTGCATGTCTTACTTTTCTAACTACTGCAGTGACACTTCACCAGAAGTCCTCCTCCCCAGGAACCTCTGCTGCTTTCATCCATACTACTGGGAATTCAGCAGTTGTGCAACACATTGCAACAGTGATAAGGTTTTTGTGGGAATATTTGTAATAGGTTTGCTGGCAAAAGTAATCCATTCTATGAAGTGACCGTCATTTTCCCAAAATATGCTTCTAGATGACCACTTCTCATGATCAGAAGTAACAAAAACAATAACACTGGGTCTCAACGAGCAACTGAGCCTGTTTTCCCTTTCTTCTAGTGCCAGACATGTACAAGGAATAGTTAGCTCATAATGCAGAATAATTTCTAGTTTCAATGCAGAACTAACAGTATAACAAATACATAATAAAATAAGTCATTAACTTCATTTCAAAAAGTCATTAGAGGCTAGAACAATGTTTCTTAAGCATTGGCCTGGCCTTTCCTAGTAGGAATGCAATAAAAAGGCAGTGAAACCTTTGAAATGATGACAAATTCGGCTTTGAAATTAGATGCAGTTTTCTAGTAATGAGGTTAAAACAATATTGGAACAGCTCTACTAGGAAAGCTGGCGGATATGACAATGCTTCAAGTCAGAAAGCAAAATTAAATATCTTTAAAAATGAAATGATTTATCAAGTTTCTAATAGAAATTCTATGGAGCATGCGAGTGAATGTGTGTGTGTGCACGCCTGTGTTGGAACAGAATAATACCGGGTTGTCTTCTAAATAATTTTGGATTGCATTAATCTCTATGTTCTTTTTTTGTTTTTTTTTTTTTCTTTTTTTTTTACCCCTCGGGGGTTCATTGAGAGCATAGCAAGCTCTCTATTGCTGTCTTCCACAGGGCTGGTCAGAAGTTTCTCAATGTGATATCAAATTATCAGGCTAGATGTGTTCATGAATCTTTCTGGCTCTACTGTCATACAAGCAGATGAGCAAGACAGAAGAAAAACCAGATTGTTGGTTCATGTCCAGATCCTATTTCAAGCAATAGCACCTAATGCTTTTAACCCTAAGAAATGCCAAGCTCAAACCTCCTCATAGAATCTAGTTTACAGGTTTCCTCCTACCTATAGAAATACAATATAGCGGTATGAAAAACCTTCTTTCTTCTGATTGCTGATAATTTTTGCCCTAAGTGGCTGAGAAAAATACTACACTGTACGTCAAGATCTTAGAAAAAAAACAGCTGTAGGAGTTTTTATGTATTTATTTCTCACTGCTCCATTCCAACATTAGGTAGCAAATGTATTATTGGAAAAGTTCCCTGTGTCCTTGAGACTTCTAGACTTTACTTTTCTTTGGTTGAACTTTCCTGTCAGGACTCTTCAGATGGTATACTGCCAAGCGTGTATGGGGATCTCTTCAGTTTTTACTTAGTATGGTCAAATATACTTGGCGACAAGAGATTGAACTGACAAACCACAGACCATACATTTGGGGTAAATGAAACCTCCCTCCTCATTCAAATGCAAAAGGTTGTTATAGCAAATAACATCACAAAAACTATGTGGGAGAAATCAAATTGCTACCATGGGCTGAATAAATTTAGATAATAGAAGGTGGAAGTAGTCGTTTAACTTTTGGGAAAAAAAAATCAGAACGTGTATAAAACACCTTCAGAAATAATCTAGGGATCTAAACTCATTGCTGTGCTGGAATGAAAAGTCATGTACTTATTAAGGTTATAAACTTTCTGCAACGATACGATTTTCCTCCGATAGCTTAAGTCCATAGCTTCTCTATGTATGATAATTACCTGTTAGACGTAGTGACGAAATAACCTATCTCCTTGCAAATATTAACCTCTGTTCCCTAGGTGTTAACTATCTTTTTCTTTCAGACTTGCCCATCTGAATAGTGGCAATAGGTTAAACTCAGAACAATCTTGCCCAGTATGAAGTTAATGTTTGTTGCGTATATCATACCTGAAGAAGTCTTCGTGTGCTAAAAAAGCTGGTGGGATTTTGTTTCTCTGTTTGTTTGTTTATCAGTTGATCATGTTTTGATCGAATGGTTTTACTACAATTTGAAAACACTGCTCCTTTTTGGAGCCACCCCGAAAAAATAGGCATGAACCCCTGTGTTGAGAACCGGATTTATATTTACAAAAATTAAAAATAAAATCTGTCAGTTTCTCCGCATCGGAGGCAAGCTGGCTGATGTGGAGAGGTCGCACATCTTATCAAATAATGAATAAATACACTTCATATGTGTGTGAGCACATGAACATAGGTAGCTATGAGTGAACCTCTTGCGGTTTGAAATTTAAAAATGCACTTGTCAACTCTATAGCTGTCTTTGTTTAAATTGCTGGTAGCAGTTTCATGACAGTAATTTCTTAACTGTAGTGTAACTAAATCTCTATCCTAAACTGAATGAAAATAAAGTGTGAAAAATAAATATCTCTTCTGTCAAAAAGTATGAAATGTGCATATATTGTTCAGTGCTAAGACTGTAGGAGGCAGAGTTTATTGAGCTCCGTACAGCACCGTGACTGGTAACTGCTTTGCTCAGTGGACTGCTTTGATAGGTAGGTTTTTCCCTATTAAGTGCAGTAGTGTGAAAATGCTGATAATACTGAAGAAAATATCCTGCAATTTTGGCTTTTATTCAGCATGGCTACCTGTGCTATGTACTGAGGCCACTTTCAGTAGTGGTTTTAGTTTACTTCATTGGATTTATTGACCTTAATGGTGGGTATTCAAGTAGAAAGGCTTTATTTAGCATTTTGTTAAATACTCCACCAGAGTTGATTTTGGTTGGGATTCTTGTGTGGTTCTGTGTTGGGGGAGTGAGGTGTTTCTGTAGTTTTTAATTTTTTTTGAACTTAGCACCGCTACAACTAATGTAGCTCACGAGCTCAGTGGTTAAGCAGTTCATGTACTGTTGATGTCCACTGGGGTGTGAGCCCTATGGTGACGGCACCATGGCCTGTGGTTCTAGTGTTTGCCCTTAACATGGTGTGCAACTGTGAAAAGGAATGTTTTAGTCATGGCACTATAGGTAGTGTCAATTTAGCTCAGTAGAAAGCTGTAGGTGGTTTGCTACGGCTCACCACACAGCCATTAACAGTATCATCTTTGCTCAGCACAGAATTGCAAGTGATAGTGTTTAAACTCTTTATAACGCTGTGAATGATAGCGTTCTCATCTTGTCCAGGAAGAAATGTGAAGAGAGGCATTGTCACTGAGCCTGTGATTTAGGCGAGTCAGATAAGGAAAGAATATAGTCTCATCATCTGCAAGAGGACGCGGCATCATTGAAATTTAGCATTGATTTTTAAAGTGATTAAAAAAGAACAATGGATCACAGAGTCAGCAGATTTCAGAAGAAAAAGATGAGTACCTTCATAAATATCTCCTGACATGAGCACCAGTGTAACTTAGCAGTTCTGAATCCCTGTCTGGAGATGCTGCTTTTCTCTAAGCCCTGTGGAAACTACTCTTAAATTAGGTGGATTAGGTGGTTGAGCTAGATGACTAAAGTAAGTGGTGTGAATACTCTTCTCTAACTCTCCAATTGTTGTTCTTTTGCCATTGAAGCACTAACCTGCTCAAAAAGTTAAAAGTGGAAAACCTCTCACAAGATTTTGGAATGTAAAATATACAACAATAAAAAACATACTGAAATGGTAGAGTACAGAAATGAATACCTTTTGCCTCATAGCTAATTTGTGCTAAGATATTATAAAATTAGGTTTGTGACAATCCGTTCTAAATCTACTTATGTCACAGATAGGCAGAAGGGAAGAATTGAAAAGATTACATCTGCAGGTACATAAACCCGCCTTGATGGTGTGTTCTGTACTCTGATTTGGTGACCGTACTCACCTGGGACTACAGGAAACATTTCATTTCTATGGAGTTTATATCTGTGCCTTTAGTTTGCTTTCTATAATATAGTAGAATCATTACATTTTGTCTAACATAATTATTGCTCAAAGTAGCATATTTTGCTGTTTGTAGTATATTCTTCACTGAATACTTCTTGTTTGGTTGTCATTTTAGATAGAATTTGTGTTTTCCATTTGCTGGGCAGTTCTTAACACTTCTTAATAGCTAATCTGCTGTGTTGGATTTATCACTAATACATTTAACACTCATAATAAAAGTTACATGAACGATAGTTAAGTCCATGAGTGTGAGAATTAAGCTAAACTGAAGATAGTAGAAACCATCATTTTAATGATGATTCATCAAATTCCTTCACTTAAGTGAAAGCTTGGAAAACTTTAAAAAAATCAATGAAACTGGTATTAAAAAGGAAAAGGGGTATAGGGAATAAAAAGTTAAATTCTCAAATTTTTTCCTTTTGTCTCTGTAGTACAGTTCTATGACATTTACAAATCAATAATTCTGATGATTTTACATAATCCGGAAGACACTTTTCAATTAACAGTGTTGTTATTCAATAAAATATTGGAATGCTGCAGAATTTTAGAAATTTTTTTTTTTCACTCTGATTTGTGACTTGCAGAAACACCACACAAACTCTTGTGGATGGAGTATAATAACATCTCTATTTTAACATATCAAGAATTTAAAAACTTGACCAGTGAGCTCAGTTGTAAATTGGTGATCCAGTAAAGCTTCACAAAAGAGAGTGGTGAAGATCATCTGACTCATTCAGGAAAAATGGATTTTACGACATCTTAGTGCCTTAGAACTATAGAAAAAAACCTGGATGTGCAGAAATACGAAAAGTTAACCTAGTACTTTTACATATCCATTAGCTATTATTTCTGTCATGTGAAACAAATGACCTAGAACCAGCTGTCTTGCTATTAATGGTGCCAATACATTTATTCTTGTTTAGTTCCTTTTGCTCTTTGTATTTCAAATCTTCACTTTTAGAAACTTTTTAAGCTTTGTGGGAAGATGTTGGGTACTGATAATCTGAAAGACAAATTCACTTCTGTTACATGTGAGCTCAGATATTTAGACATAAAAGAACATTGTTCTAAATGTCACAATATTCTCCCTTGGACATTCTAAATATATATATGAATTAATTCTTCAATTGAGTTACAATAATTTATTACAGAGTGCAAGATACAGTCTGTGAATATGTAAACTTTATCAACAAGTAGTAATGGACTTAAATAATGAACAAATTAGGGAACTCAAACAGGAGTGCCCATAGTGAAATGAACAAGAAACTATGTCAGATCTTTCAGTACACAGAGGGTTACTGTGTACTGTAGTGCAATCTGACAGTATAGCGGAAATGCCAGATTACCTTTTCTTAGCAGCGTTTTTAAGGTTTGTGGAGTTTTGCTATACCTGTCACAACTTCAGTTCTCCAGACAGTGAAAGAAATCCACAGAGCTTAACATGGGATATAATAATTGGAAGTAATAATAGCATTTTTGTTCTAACTTGTATTGTTCCTCTCAATTATTACAACTGCTTGGATTTTTAAAGCATTTTCTATAGCAATAAGGGAGGATAAATTCCTTTAAAATAATAATTAAAAAAACAATCTAAGAAAAATTAAGTAGGATATCTAAAACAAAAATTTAGCCTTCTACTTATGTGTGATATATGAAAAAAATGTTTGTTCAGTTCAATAGCCTTTCCAAGTAACCCACAAGGTCTTTTTTATTTTTAGATTTCTTCTGGTCAGTTGTTCTTGTATTTGCTGCTAAGGTTTTAAAATACCTGTGATAAGGATTTTTATAACAAGCAAAATACTTTAACAATGATTAAATGAAATATTTTCTGACTTAAAAAAGTTGTGATTAAAAATATTTCTGATTCTTAGCAATACTTTAAAAAGGATATTATTGAGTTCCAATAAAATAGTTTCCACTTTGATAAAGTATATTTTGTCATAAATTATAGAGTTCTGTAATGAACTTTTCTTAATTATCCTCATTTTTACATTATTCATGTCAGTGAAAAGGTTCATTTTTAAATACTAATTAAATTCCAAATAGAGAGAAAGGCTTCTCATTTCCGACTTGAGTCTTCCTGGAACATTTTTATTGTATCTGTTCTTGTGAACTGTTAAATAAATTTTTCCTTTCCCTCTTTTTCTTAAACACATCCATCAGTTTTCCTTCTACAACAGCTGGTTAGGGGAAGCCCCATGTTATTTCATTCAGCAGTGTAGGCAGTGCTACAGAATATTTTAAAAAGCTCTTAATTCCTATTTGGAGGTATCAAATAGAGATATTATTCACCTGTGTAAAATATATAAAGATGTAAGTAATTTATCAGACTGGCTCAAGGGAGATAAGTCTTACTAAAGACAGAATTAATCACAGTGTTAGTGGTATTTTCTTGATGTTTAAGAAATGAGAAATTGTAAAATAAAATCTAGTTCTAGTCCCAGCATGCTATTAATGAAGATTTTGTGGCATGAAATAAAAGTAAAGGATTAAAAATAATCTATGTCCTGTTTCTAAATCCACAAAGAATTTTAATGTATCTGCAGAGAAATTCATCAAAACTGCTTTCCAGGGCTCTGATCACAATATTCTCATAATTCATGTCGAAGTAAATTTGTCTAGCATTTGGCTTAATTTATGTAAAAGTAACCAACAAAAAAAAAAAAACCAGCTCCAAAAGTAACAACTGAGGAGTTCATTCATGATTGGGAGCCTTGAAACTTGTCTTTGCTCTGGTTGTGAAACTGTATATGCAGCAAGTTACATTGTCTGCACAGGCTACTACAATGCTGTGAAAGGACTGTTATGTCTTTGAGAGTCTGTATTCCATGAACTGGTTAGGTTTGCATTGCAAGTACAGTGTTGGACAGAATTTTAAAAAGTTCTTGCAGTTGAACCCAGAGAACGTGTTTTATTCCTTGCAGAGATGTTTTAGTTAGCGTGGAAGTTGTTTTTTTCTTGTGTCAGGTGAGACGTGATACTAGTAGCAGTTTTCCTCCATCCTATATTTAAATTGCAAGTGGCTAAATAGCTAACTTTGCTTTTAAGCTTTTGTTATGAATTCCAAGAATCACACACTTAGAGATGATTAATACTCAAGGCCATACGCTAGCTAAGATAAACAAGCCCCTATGTTCTTGATGTAATAATATAGCAAGATTGTAAGTCAAATTTTAGATTAACAAAATATTATTATGCCAGCAGGCAAAGATTTCTGTTAATTAGTTCACAATTAGTCCCTCTTATTTCTAATCTCAGAGTATTAGATATTGATGGAATTAATAGATTAGTAGCTTCATCTTAATGGTGTCAAACAGGCCAAAATGCAAATAGGGATTGGTTTTAATGGGATTTATTGATTCATGTGCATATGCTATTTAATCAGTTTTGTGCTTGACCTACACAATTGCTTTATATTTTAGTTCATAAAGAAAATGTAGGGACCCCCTTGTCATATTACGAAAAAATTTGTTGTTCAAAAAAATTTCTCCACCATGCAACTTTCAGGATTTGCCAATACAGCTGTTTCTGCATGTCCCTCACATACTACACCCCGTTTTCCTGGCAGCAAGTCTTCATTCTTGCTTCAAACTGAAGTTAGAAATGAAATTTCAGGGTCTGTGTTAAAATATTATGTGCTGGGAAGAGTCAGAAAATGAGACATTGTGCTACTTAGAGATGTTGGTATAGCCTATTTCAAGATATCTCCATGAGCTTCTTAGGAAACATTTAAATGTCACAGATTAATAAATGTAAGATAAAATTAACAGAAATGGTTTTATTTGGACTTTTAAAACAAGCTAGAGAATTTTGACCTGAGGCTCCTGCAACTGCAAAAGGTGTTAGTCAAATCAACTGTTCTAATCTCTGTATTCCCTCAACCAGGCCCAAAGAGCATCCCTGTAATTCACAAGTGGGGCCAATCAGTGGTATTTTCCTCTTGATGTAGAAGCAAGAGCATCCTTGTACCAGCATGTACTACCAACTATTATTTGATCTTCGTTTTGCGGGAACATGAATTTCAGGTACCCCTCTTGCCCCTTAAAAAGAAAGAATTAAAAAGAAAAAAAAAAAAAAACCCAAACAGTTGTTAAATAGATATTGGTCCTTAAATGGAGTCTTGTCTTGGTTTCAGCTTGGATAGAGTTAAATTTCTTCCTAGTGCTGTGTTTTGGATTTAGTATGAGGAGAATGTTGGTAACACACTGATGGTTTCAGTGGTTGCTAAGTGCCCTGTCAAGGACAGCTTCCATGCTCTACTAAACACAGAGGCTGGGAGGAGGGAGCACAGCCAGGACAGCTGGCCCAGCTGGCCAACGGGGTATTCCATACCATGTGACGTCATGCTCAGTATAGGAATGGTAGGCATGATCCAGGAAGTAGCGATTGCTACTTGGTTATCCGTCAGCGTGGGTGGTGAGCAATTGCATTGTGCATCACTCATTTTGTATATTTTATCATTACCATTATTATTATTATTTTCTTCTGTTCTATTAAACTGTCTTTATCTCAACCCACGAGTTTTTCTCACTCTTACCCTTCCAATTCTCTCCCCGTCCCACCGAGGAGGAGGGGAGTGAGCGAGCCGCTGCGTGGGGTTTGGCTGCCTGCCAGGTTAAACCATCAGACCTTGGATGAGCTGAGTAGCCTCGTGAAAATGGCTCGCTCTCTTTCTATTAGTGATAGAGTGAGTTGAGTCTCATAAGTCAGACATGTCAGTTATACAGTGTTATTTTTTTGCAAGATTAAATCAAATCCGTCTGTCTTATACAAATGCATTAGTGCAGATTTCTGTAAGATCATTCATCTTCATGATAGATTTGTGCCCAATCACTGCTCAAATCTAATTTCTGTTGCCTTTTCTGAGCTTTTTAAAACTCTGACTAATTTACTTTTTTTTTTCCCCCACTGGCAAGTGAGATTCAGCAAGTAAACCTAATAGCAGTACATCCACAACAGCAGGAGGGTTTTATTTTTTTTTCTGTTAATTTTGTTGGATCATACATTCCAAACAGTTAAAATAAAATTTACAGCACCCTGCTGTCTTAACAGTAAAGTAGCTTGCAATGAATTTGCTTTAATGAAATTAAAGCCATAGAGTATGACTGGAGAGTAAGTCCTTTGGTACTTGCCTGAATTCGTAATAGATACAAGTGTAAAAATCCAAATAGATCATGTGGAAATGCAGATTTTTCAAAACACTGAAGAAAGATTTAGAATAGTGTATTCTCAGTTAATCATCCAACTACAAAATTCTAATTATCTCATCCGTGGAGAATAGAGATTTCATTTTATAAAAGATGTTTTGCAGGTACCTTGTAAAACTGCACCTCTGCTATGTTTAACTGTAGACTACCAAATAAAATCAATCTATCTTCCAAACAGAAGCCCTATTCAGAAATGATCCTGAGGTCTATAGGATTTTTTTTATTTGCTTTCTAATTAAGATGAAAAACAATTAGGTTTTTGAGATTTAATATTTAAAAGCATTATTTTATCTAAAAAAGAATGCAGATCTGCTAAAATATTTGTTACTTCATAAAACTGGTATACATATATTTGCTCTGCATATCATCCTTCTATTTAAGAGTTTTGGAAATAAGTGGACATATTTTTACTATCTGTACTAGGCATCCAATTCACACACAATAAATTAGGAGTCTATCCTCTGTGTACCATCAACAAAGATAAGAATAACACTCCTGAGAGATTATTTTAGGATCCAGGCTGAAAACCTAATTAGTGCCTATTTTGACCAATTGATTGTTTCCAAGCTGTGTCACTAATCTACAAGGTAACCATAATGTGTTCTCATACTAAATTTCCTATATTCCAACCACTTGCCTATTGTGAAAACAGCCTTTCCAAATAAAAGGGTCTTAATAAGTTTAAGGCATATGTGCACACCAAAACTCTTCCATTTTTTTATTATCCATAGAGATCTAATTTCTAAAAGATGTTTTGCAGGTACCTTGTAAAACTGTACGTCTGCTATGTAGGTAGAACTAGCAACTGCCAAGCTGGCTATAAGTATTTCTTACTTTGACTTCAGTTTAAAGTAATTCATAGAGTATGATCTATTTCCTGATTCCATGATTTCATTTCATGTGTGCACATTTGTGTGTTTCCTGGCCCCAAACCCTTATTAATCTTTCTTACTTAGTGTTCTTACAGTGCAGTGTAGTTCTTACAGTGCATACTTTTTTTCATACCTTTCCTTTTCATGGGTCTCTCAGTCTTGTTCTACATAAAGTAAGACATTCAGAAACAGTTACTCAAAATCAGACAATTCTTACTTATGAAATATGAACTTTCTCGTGTGATGGAAGTGTTAAAACCCTGAGAGCACTTTTCTAGGTTTTGCCAGCTATTCCAGTAAGAGAGTCTCATAATACTTATATTAGCACAACTTTTTGTACATGCAAGTGCCTAGCAATGCATATTTAATGCACTGATACTTCTGTTTTATTTCATTGTCAAGGCTTAGATAAATAGTATTCTCCTCAACTGTCATTTATTTTCCAGACAAAACAATGGGAATATTTCACTTGTTTCATTTGGAATTAAAAAAAAAAAAAGAAATCAGAATAGAATTAATTCAGCATATATCTGTCAGACAGAATTTAGATAATGGTTAACAAAAGTATAATTAGTATTAACATGTTGGATAGACACCTGCTAAAGAATATTTCTCCATTTCTTCTCTTGGTACTTTTTCAGATATTGTAACCACCTTGCCTTATCCAGGAATAATGACAGCATTTACAGTGTTTCATGTGGAGATAAGGCAATAACATCATCAGAAATTTCTGCATACCAAAGTTTCATGGGACTATTTGGATAGATCAAGCATGCAATTCACTATTCTTTGATAAGTCAGCAAATCAAATCATCTACCAGTGTATTATAACTGGCACTGCCACTCCCACTGTTACTTCACAGTTATTGAGAATATTTAGGGAAAGTGGAAGTATGGGATGTTAGTAGATCTATAGTTTCCACCTGGTGTTTCACCTTGTTTCCTAGGTTTATCTCTTCTTGTCATTCAGTTAATTTTTACATTCCTTTTCACATCATCTCTGTAAGTGTGAACTCTCAAAGTGAGCAGCATAACTGTGTGACAATGACAGACTAAGCAAAAGCTGTTAAATGGATTATATTTATAGGAGTGAGTCCTTCAACCAGATTTTAGGAATTAACTGAAGAGCTTAAAATCAAGAGCATAGTCTTCTTTGACCACCTGTATTGTCAAAAAAAGAAAAGAAAGCACCTCAAGAAGGTTCTTCAAACCAAATTAAGGTGCCAAAATTATCCTGTGGTGATCTGTCTCTCTTTGCTCACTGTCAAGGGTGTGCATAGTGTTTATTCCTATAAATAAGAAATGTGAATTAGAAAAATAAAGTAAGATGGACTTATTCCAGGCATTACCCTATAGGTCCAGTACTTCTAATGCACAAGGGACTAATAGCAACTAAAGAAGTATAGGAATCCAGATTGACATTATTTGTGATGGATTTTTTTTTTTATAGATATAACTATAATCTTAGAAGTCTAATTCCTCAAACACAGCATTCCTCAAAACCAGAAACTGAATTCCTTCTTCATCTCAGTCTTTATTAGTAAGACTGGCCGTCAAAAATTCAAGGACCCAGAGATGAGAGGGAAAGTCTGGAGCAAGGAAGATGTACCCTTACTGCAATGTGATCAGGTTAGAGAATACTTAATCAAATGGCTTAATTTAGGTGAGAGAATAACTGAGCAAACTGGACATATGAAGTCCATGGGACCTGATAGGATGCACCCACGAGTACTAAGGGAGCTAGCTGATGTCACTGTGAGGCCACTTTTGATTATATTTGAATAATCATGGTGATTGGGAGAGGTGCCTGGGGTCTGATGGAAAACAAATGTCACTCCCATCTTCAAAAAGGCCAAGAACGACCCAAGGAACTACAGGCCAGTCAGTCTCACCTCAATCCCTGAGTAGGGAATAAAACAACTAATCCTGGAAACCATTTCCAGGCACATGAAGGACATGAAGGTGATCAGGAGTAGTCAGCATAGATTCACCATGGGGAAGTCATGCTTGAACAACCTGATAACCTTCAATGATGAAATCTTACGAACCTTCTACTGGCTTGGCAGATGAGGGAAAAGCAGTGGATATTGTTTACCTTGAATTCAGTGAGACGTTCTACACCGTTCCCGTAAGATCCTCTTAGGCAAGCTATTGATGTATGGATTGGAGGAGCAGACAGTGAGATGGATTGAAAACTGGCTGAATGGCCAGGCCCAGAGGATGGCGATCAGCAACGCAACGTCTAGTTGGAGGCCAGTAACGAGCAGTGTACCCCAGGGGTCAAAACTGGGTCCAGTCCTGTTTTACATCTTCACTAATGGTTTGGATGATGGGATAGTGTACCCTTAGCAAGTTTGTTGTTGACACAAAACAAGAAGTGGCTGATACATCAGAAGGCATGCTGCCATCTAGAGGGACCTCGACAGGCTGGAGAAATGGACTGACAGGAACTTCATGAAGTTCAACAAGGAGAAATGCAAAGTCCTGCAACTAGGGAGGAACAACCCCAGGCACCAACATGTTCTGGGGGCCACCTTGGCAGAAAAGGACCTGCGGGTCCTACTGGACACCAGGTTGAACATAAGCCAGCAATGGACCCTTGCCGCAAAGAACGCCAATGGTATCCTGGACTGCGCTAGGCAAAGCATTGCCAGCACTGGTGAGGCCACACCTGGAATGCTGTGTCCAGTTCTAGACTCCACAGTACAAGAGAGACATGGACATACTGAAGGGAGTCCAATGAAGGACGCCATGAAGTGGAATATCTCTTCTATGCAGAAAGGCTGAGAGAGCTGGGACTATTCAGCCTGGAGAAGAGAAGGCTTCAGGGAGACCTTATTGCAGCCTTTCAGTACTTAAAGGGGGTTTATAAGAAAGATGGTGACAACTTTTTAGCAGGGCCTGTTGCAACAGGACAAGGAGTAATGATTTTAAACTGAAAGAGGGTAGATTTAGATTAGATGTAAGGAAGAAATTTTTCACAATGAGGGTGGTGAAACACTGGCACAGGTTGCTCAGAGAGGTGGTAGATGCCCCATCCTTGGAAACATTCAAGGTCAGATTGGACGGGGCTCTGAGCAACCTGATCTAGTTGAACGTGTCTAATGTCCCTGCCCGTGGTAGGAGGGTTGGACTAGATGACCTTTAAAGGTCCCTTCCAATCCCAACTATTCCATGATTCTCTGATTCTATGGTTTAATCTTCCTTATGCCTCATGTCTTCTTCTGTGGATATTAATTTCTTTCTCTGCGTCTTTCTCTGCTCTCAGAGAAGTCAGCAGATGTTGGACATTTAGTTTGCTAGATAGAGAGGCATTACTTCTACCAAGAAAAGTGAGAAAACCTTTTTTCTTTTTGTTAGTTGACCTTTACATATGTGATAGATTAGGTGTAGCAACTTTTTACCATTTCCTTCTCTCTTTCTCACTTCTTCTGTCTTCTTTTTTCATACATTTTCTTACCATCTCATTATTAGACAAAACATGCTTCCTAATACTGCTGTATTAGCCATTACATTAGTCTACCCATTTGACTTGTTGGCTTCAATGCTTGTAAAATACCTTGTACTTACAGTAAAGTATAATACTAAAAAGCTTAGTAATTCTACAGACTAAGGCTTTGTAGTTATATACTTTCTAATGTATGCAGCGGTTATTTTTCCCTCTCTTGCTTTGGGGTCTCTAGGTGCTTAGCTTGAGAAGGCAGAAAGGAACCTTGTGTGAATTTAGAAGTACTATTATGCGGAGTGTATTAACTGAGGTTTGCAACAGTTTGCTGTTGTGAAACAAAAATTCTTTGGAGATTCGTTGGCACTAAATACAACAGCAGAAATATCACCAGCAGCATGTTCTTTACATTCCCAGTGGAACCCAGAGGAACTCTGGCTGCTTTCCTTCCTCATTTACATTTATTTTCTACTTGTTCAGCAGAGTTCAGAAAGAAGAAAAAAATTCAATTTACACAGGTATCTACATTGTTCTTGGACTTTTCCTGAAGAGATCATAAAAATACATGTTTATGCTTTGGACTTTTTTAGCAAGAGGAACAGGAAAGGAAATAAATTCTGTATCTATAGATTAACAATATTAATCACAGAATACAAATGTTTATAATTTAGACTTTTTTTTTCTGCAGCCTATTTTATAAAAAAAAATGCATTTCCATTTCTTCTGTATCTTTTAGGTATACTTTTCATTAATCATTTTTAGCTAGAATTTGTATGTGTGTATATGTGTATTTATGTGCATATGATTTCGTTTGTTTTTCTTGGGAGTTTTGTGGTATATTTTGTGTATGTATGTTTTCTAATTTTGGTAAGTTTCAAATAAAATATTTTATCTCCATGTTTCACAGACATGCAAGATTTCCAAATACATGAAGATAAGAATTGAGCTGTCTCCCTTGTAATGGACCCATGATACCTTCAGCAAGACAGCTTTTGCAGCACAAATGGTGTCACGAAGTTATCAGGAGTTACATAGATTTATGTGGCTGATTTATGTGATGTTATGTTTCACATCCTTCGTAATGACATGATCACCCATCAAAAAGAGATGGAAGTATCAGTATTGTGACATTGTTATACAGTGTCATAACACCTTGACATAATAATCTCTTGCTGCCAAAAAAATGCAGATGGTTTGGCCTTTAATTAATACATTATTCCCAGTCATAAGGACAGCTTGGATTTTTAATTCATCTCCTCTCTACTTGATAATTCCTGATTGTCCTTTAAAAAAAAACCACAACAGTAGGTTTAAAAGCTTTCTTTGACAGCGCTTATACAAAAAGAAGAATATATTCTGGACTGTAGTCAGATGATGGACTGTAATGCCCTCAGCAGACTATAAAAGTACTGCTAAAATGAATGTTCTTGATGGTGCAAGTAATTTTTTCTCAGGAACCTAGATAAATAAATAAGAAGTTTGCTTTGAGTTCCACTTCTGCTATAAGTGTTCTTTTCTCTTAGAGTGTACTAAAAACTACATAAGGCACTATCATAACTATTATATCAGTGCTATCATTCATAATAAATATTCAAAGTTTTCCCATATTTTGACACAGTAGCGGAAGACCATGTGAAGTTTCATCTTACAGACTCTGGCATTTTCTAGATCTATTGCCAAAGGAATTCCCCCAGGATGAGAAAACACTATTGTTTAAGTCTCAGTGTAAAGCCACTGAACATAATCAGAGAGTGCACAGAAGCTTGTGTTACCAAATGCTGGTCAATTGTAAATGACACCGACTGAAAAAAGTCCTTATTAGCTCCTTGACATTGCATGATTTCTTAGAAAAATGTAGAGAGAGGGCTATGGAGTCAAAATTCAGACCTGTTCTAACCAGGTTTCCTCTTCTGTTTTTCATCATTTCCAAAACACAATTTTGCAGAAACGGGTTCCCCTCATTAGGTGATTGTGATGGGTGGCTGCTAAATGCATGTCTGTATACAAAGAGCTGTGACCATGTGGAAAACCACCAGCACAAAGAAGGGCTGTTTTCAAAGTATGGCCCGTATGTGCTATACATTTTTCTGTGGTTTAATTGTTTGAATACAGACACCGTTAGCCCAGGTAACAATACCAAATGTGCCAAAGATGTTTAGTTATTTTGCCATAAAGTATTTTTTTTTCATATTACAGTACATGTTGTTTTCTGGTTGGTTGGTTTCTTTTAAATTTTTAAAAAGGCTTGCCAGTGAAAATGCAGAGACAGAAGAAAACAGTAGAATCATAGAGCAATTCAGATTGGAAGGGACCTCCAGAAGTAACCTAGTCCATCCGTCTGCTCAAAGCAGGGGTAATTATATCAAGATGCTCAGTCAGGGCTATGTCCGTTAGAGTCTGGAAGACTTCCAAAAACAGACATCCCACGGCTTCCCTGGGAAACATGTTCCAGTGTTTGACCACTCTCATGATATTTTTTTTTTTTCTTTATATCCAATACTATTTTCTTATGTTTCAATTTGTGTCAGTTGCCTCTCCTCCTATCACTAGGCACCTTTGAGATGTCTGGCTTCATCTTTTCTGATCAGGGGGTTGTGGATAGCAATAAGGTTTCCTTTTGAACTTCTCTTCTCCAAATTGAGCAGTCCCAGCTCTCTCAGCCTCTCCTCATCAGAGAGATGCTCAAAGCCCTTAATCACCTCCGTGGCCCTTCTCTGGACTCACTTCTGTCTGTTCCTGTCTCTCTTCTACTGGGGAGCCCAGAACTGGACACAGTCTTCCAGGTGTTTCTTACCAGTGCTGAGCAGGGGTGAGCGGTGCCGACCACCTCCCTTGACCTGCTGGCAACGCTCTACCTAATGCAGCCCAGGAGGCTGTTGGCCACCTTTACCACAAGGACACATTGCTGGCTCATGGTCAATTTGTCACCCACCAGGACTTCAAGATCCTTTTCTGCCAAGTTGCTTTCCAACCAGTTCACCCCAGTCTGTCCTGTTGTCTGGCATTATTCCATACCAGATGCAAGACTACATGATATAGGTAATTTAGAAGCCGCTGTGTGTCACATACAGATGTGCAAACACATACCGATAGATCTCATCTCCCTTGCACAATTAGATTCAAATTTGTTTGCAGTCTGTAAATGATGTTGCTTTGTGAGCACTGTATAATGTTTTAATTAGAAAGTCCTGCAACAGCAGGGAGAGATTGAGAGAGTCAGAGGGATATTCTTGTACTTGCTTATAAGTCTTTTCTTTTCCCTGAAAGTCATATGAGATTATTGTCCTAAATTAGTTTGAAAATGTGATTTAAGTTTTCAGGTCATTTTGATACTTTTGGACTTAGTCAAGGAAAAATGAAGCTCCTGGTTTACTTTCTTCAAGCAATGTGCCTAACAGTCTACATTACTGCTTTCTCCTCATTCTATTTTTACACTTATCATCATTTTTCCTGTGCTTCAAACTGTTTTCCTGTTCTGATGCTTTGGTTCCTATTTCTAAGTGCTCCTGCTAAATATTTCTGTCAAGTCCATCAATTCCAATTAGCCAAAGGGGCATTGTTACATTATTGATTTCTCTAACATAGCACCTTGCTTTTCCCCTAAAATCATAATGTTTGTTCATCAAACTTCACCCTGAATTTGTGATAAGATTAGCCAGCACATGTAAGGGATGCCCCTCCATATCTGGATTTTATATGCCTCTTAACAGGATTCTTTTCAGCTCTAAGTTTTGTATAGTGCCAAGCACACTGTCACTATCTGAAAAGAATTAGAGCAAGACACAAGTATGCTCATCCCTACCTCTTTAATAAGTCAAGGCCTGCTGAGAATAATAGTTTTTCACAATTTGTGACCAATTTTCAAGCATGGCTTATTTGCAAGTGGTCAAAGAGTCTCTAGCTTTAAATTAGTCACAGAGCAATACTTGTTCACACAAGAAGATTGCCATGTACCTTGGTATAAAGTGGAGATTAGCAGCTGCTCAAACCTTAAATATTAGCAGGGTTGCAATGTACCAGCAGACATAAATTTATGAATACTTTTCAGCCTCTGTCTGCCTTGTGTAGGTGTAAATATGTTGTGCTGTCTCAAGATACAAGACTAGTGGAATGTCTGTTAATTAATGGCTTTATTCATAATTTACATTAAGCTGTTTGTAGGTGCAAAAAGCTGTAACATGAGTGCAATGGTTAAGGAAATCAGAAAAAAAGGAAAAGGATCATTGGCTGGAATGGGTGCAGTAAGAAGATTATTTTGAGGTTCCATTTTGATATAGGCTAACCTAGTAGGACTGCTTATACTCTGTTCTATTTATTTGATTTTTAGAATAACTAAAAATATTATTTTGCATTTACAATGTAAGGTAACTGACATTCTGAAAATCTGTTTTTGTTCTCGCCTAATGTATGTTACCTCATTTTTTATGACATGATTTTCATTGATTTTGTGTTTATGATTAATTTCAAATATAGCTAATTCCCAATAAAAATAAGTAGAGCTCAGGGGAACAATATTGGCTTTTTATATGGAGGACTGGGTACTTGACTTTGCTGTTGCAATTGGGAGGGAGATATTATTGACTGAGTTAGAGCAGCACAGGTCCTGGATTATTAAAAGCAAAGGTGGTTTTGGTGAAAATCATCATAGTGCTTTGGGAATCTAAATCGCTCTTGCTCAGGAGTTACTGTAGCCCAGTGAAATAAAAATATTTCAGTATGGGCCTACAGTCTTTAAAATTTCATCAAATGAAGGGAAAATTTTGAGTATTTGTTAGACATTTGCTTATAGAATACTTTATTATGGTACCTAATTTTGTCTTTTATGACTTAATTGGTCAATTTAAGAGGTTATTACTATATACATGACCTATTAATGTACTTCCTTTTGTAGATTATTACACTGTTGGGTTTTTTATTTGAATTTATCACTTGAACCATTAACATATATAAGTTCCCATGATACAGGGCATAAATTAGATCATGATGTAAAGTTCCCGTCCTTTGGGAATATATTTAATATTTAATGCTATTGTGTTGGACTTGGCACTTGAGTCATTCCCAGTGTTACTGTACATTTCCTTTTCTGCAGGAGTGCCCTTGAGGTCTTGTAATTTGCAGGCAATGGGGACTTTCTATCAAGGTTTTGACCAGTCTCTTAATTATTTACCATGTCAAAGATTCTCTAATGTTTTTATTGCCCCCTCGTGGGCCATTTACTAAAAAGCAATTTGCTGTTTTGGAGATAAATTAGCTTCATTTTGGCTTGTTCTAGTACACAGCAAAAGAACTGTAAATGGGCTTTTTTCAGGTCGTCAGAGATCATATAAAATTCTGCTGCCCTCATTTTTCACATTCGTAAAAGATCTATTTTTGGCCTTGTTAATAACAACAAACATCTTGACATTTTAATACTGTAGTTGCGTTTTCCTAAAGCCTATAGATAAAAGATGAGGTCAACTATTACAATTAGGTTGTTTAGCATTTACAGACTTATTTGTCTCTCTGAAAGCCAGTTCACAGCTGGACAAAACTGACTGTTGGGCTGCATGTGACTAATGGGCAGTACAAGTTTATGTCCTCTGCTTGGTCTACCACATGGGACTGGTATTGTGCCACAGGGGAGAAGGGCTTTTGTCTAGGCTAAATCCAGAGATGCAGGAGGAAACCAGCTGGGAAAGATCTTGACCCATGTCATGGGTCATGTCTTGACATGCCCAATCCAGTTCCTTGCTGCAACAGTGTGGTGAGTTGTCATTGCACTTTTACAACTGGGCATCAACTGGGCATCACTTCCCTCTCCTGCCTCCCCCTGAAAAATGTAGTACAAATCCTGTGACTGTAGCCATATGAAGATTTTGATATGAAGGATCAGGTTTGGTTGCCTTGGATTAGGCCTCAGTAAGTAATGCTTCTCGCTAAAGGGTTTTCTTCTTGCCCCTGACTTGAAAGAGAAACTGTAGTTATTATATTTCTAAAGTGTGTCAGGTGGCTGAAGTCAGGTGGGGTGAATCTGGATGGTAGGACCAGACTTGGTTCCAGAAGGTTCATTTGAAAAATTCTCTCTCCATGCACAAATCAAAAAAATAGTTTCTGTTGGTTTTGCTTCCCTTTACCACCCCCCAAATTAACTGCTTGAAAATCAACTGGAGACTTACTTGCAAAACAAGGCTAGACTATTCCATAGTATTGTGCTCCTTATCTCATGTTAAATTAATAAGGCATTTCATCTATGAATGAAATGGGGCTGGAAGATAGTTTACTTCTTCAGTCAGTTATTTCCAATATACCTGTGTTTCAGTGTTACTGTTTGCAGTATGTGCAAATATGTGTCTCTGTTTATGTATCAGATGATTGACTCTTTCTTTCTTGGATGAAGCGTATTATGTAAAATATTTGTCATAAACTGCTTGTATGCAAGTAGCCTTGTCTGTGATACACAATGATTAATTTCTTACTCTACTTCACATGCCACTTTGCAGTTTATGGAATAACTTTGATACTGTGTAGATATTAGTATAAATTTACATTTATATAGGGCATTTCATGATGGAGGGTCCTAAACGTGCTTAAAGACTCAGCATGCCTGTATGAAAAGTACTCAGAAGTAACTTAATTCACTGCTGAAATGTAGCAGCTCTTCACATGTACATCAAATTTCAGTATCTATCTAAGTATTTCTAATGCTATCTTTGAATTACAGCATCCTCCACAAAATTTATGAAACTATATTATAAGAAGAATGGAATTCTACTTACTATCCTAGTCTTAGCTCATTTAACAAGCTAGTTTAACCTTACTGGCTAAACTGTTTGAAAATCTGTTTTCTGACAAAAAACTGTAAGAAGATAAGAGTATGGAGTCAAATCCTGCCTGGTCAGGTTTCTCTCATTCTCCAGGCAGTAATTTCCATAGATATTAATTGATAACAGCCTCCTACCAGAAAGGTAGGCTAAAATCCTGTAGTCTACATGTAAAGACCAGTATGGACAAATAGCAATTGCAACAGTACAACATTGAATATCACTACTTGAAACTGCTTTGGAGGGATTTAGGCAGAAAGTAAATATACACAGGCCATTTTGTTTGTTTCAGGAAACTAATGATATTATCTATATTTGTATGAAAAGTGACAACAATTCTCTCCTTAACCTCAGTCCTGAAAGTGATGGAGACAGAGAGAGGAATTACATTTAATTAAAACTACCGGTAACATAGATTTATATATGCAATAAAATACTTGAAAGGAAGTATCTATGTTTATCTTTGTCTTTTTAAGGACTAAGAAACTATCATGAATGTCATCTTTTCAGTGCATGGTGGTATACGTACAAGCCAGCAAAATATATCCCTGTAACTGTCTTAGTCACCCTAGATGCCCAGTTTCCCTTTTTAATGTATTTATACAATCAATATTTTAATTCTCATCCATGTCATGATTACTCTGGCTTTTCACTTCAAAAATCAAGAATCATTGTATAAGACAAAGAGACCTGAGGATTACATGGTTCTCAACTGAATTTTTCACCATTTTCTTTTCCTCAGTGGGTTTTGGTTTTTTTTTTCACTTTAATACAACAGATGTACATACTTCTATATTGGTTCTATCTCTGGATCTGTTGTTCCTTTCTTTTAGCGGTACAACCTTCATTTCTGTTGCATTCATTTCCAAGCATCAAGCTAGTATTAAAATGGTCTCAGGTTGGAAGATATTGGTGGATGATCAGAATGTCTAGAAAGAGTGGGGAAAGGCAAATATGATCAGGAAAGAGTAATGGGAAGCTTTAGATGCAGCTGCCACACCTGAGCTGTAAGTTACATTGCTAGAGGTAGGTACGCGAGGGGGTGGTATGTTACAGAAGTACCTTACAGGCTAGGAGTGGTACATTACAAAAAGAAACTATTGAGAAGACAACTCTTAAGTATACTAGGTACCTCAGTCATATGAATAACATGAATATGTATTTTCTGGATTTTTTCCTGTGATTTTGGGCCCTAGCTGTTCTTATTCTTGAAAATTTCTGGGAGGGATTTGTACATACAGAGAACTGCCAATTTCAAACTCAGGTTCTGAACACTGAGAGACAAAAAAACATCTCAGATTTTGGAGAGCTTAAAATTGGTGTGAGCAAGTAAACAATAAGGCACTAATTGTGAGGAAAAGATAGGTTTTTTCCTCAGTTGGGATTTTGAATATGTAGCAATGATGATAAGGGCATGATTATTCCTGATGGAGGTGTTGTTGAGAGGATGCTTATAATTAGACAGATATTTTTCCATTGCTTTGTCCTGTCCAATTTGTTCATTTTGATGGAAGAATTAATAGTGCTAGCCACAATAATTGGGAAGATTAGTAGCAACTAATATAACACAATATGCATGTCCTCCTTGTTATAACCGGCATTTAGGCATGGCCTTGGCAGAGTGGCAGCACATACGCAGAGGCTGGAGACTCTGCAAACAGACAGCTGTTTAGATTTTGATCATTCTTCAGTTTCAAATGCATTCAGTGTAGCTGTGAAAACAGATGAGGAGGCAGGGAAGCTCTACAAATGACAATGTCCCTGATAAGTATCTCACTGCTAATTGAAGGAATATGTGCATAACTTCTGCAAAAGCCAGTTTTGCTGTTTCTCTCAAGCTGTTACTTAGGGGCTTGAAGATTTCGCTTAACTGCCATAATTTGTACTAAGGCTTTAGAAGTACAAAAGCTACAGATGAAAAAATATCTCAAATGAAAACCTGAAACAAGTTTTGTCTTTTTGTGTGTGTTTTGTTGTACTTTACAGAAAGAACTTTTGTTTTACTAGAGAATGTGAAAAGGGAGAAATAACCTTAAGAAAGGATGAAGAATTTAAATTAAAAATTATTTTTGCTCTTTCTACATGTTTCTACTTTTGGAAAAATAATAAATGTTGTGGTGATACTGAAGCAGGGAGGCATTTGTTTATGTTGGGAATCCCAGATGTCAGAGAACACAAACACACAAACACATCTAATCCATTAATCATCCCACAGCACAAAAGAAAGAGAAGAAGATCTATGAAGATCTTGCCATGTTAGTCTTGTGATATAAATGAGCTTTTCTGGAGCCATATACCTCAACATTTATTAATTCACATTGTCACCATTGCTTTGTTCCCAGCCCATCTAATCAGCGAATGACTTTTATTTTCCAGTGGCCAATGTAAAATGAATGAATGGCTTGTCCTACATACAGCTTTTACTATGATTCAAAAAGTATTAAAGCCTTAGGTTTTGTTATAAAGCTATATCAAAGAACAGGCAATTTACTGGTTTCACTTTAAGAGTTGTCCTGGCATTTGGGGAGATGGTAAGAGAGAGCAGACAGGAGAGAGAGAGGGAACATAAGAACTAAAGACATATTCTTATAACTCTTGGTCTGTTCTCTCTTAAAGAAAAAGATGACACCAACACAATATTTGGAATTAAATGGCCTGTTTCATAGTGTATTGCACTATGAAAGTTCATGACTGGAATCACTGCAAAGGCTATGGTTCAAGAACATTTCTTAAAAAAGTCCTGAAAGCTGCAATCTGGGACTGGTCTAGAAAAGTCCTCAGAATCAAAGGCAAATGCCTGATGGGTAACCTCCCTCTCAGCTGTATTTCTAGTCATTAACTGGGAATTAAATGGTGTATGGAATCCTTCTAACATGTTACATATTGGCTGAATTCCATCATAGAAGTGATAACAGGTATATGACATGATTCTGCTGAGGAGCAGATTTTGGAAAGGAAATACATTATAGAATATAATGTTTGTATTCTAAATATATCTTGAAGTAACAGAGAGCACTTAGTGCTGCCTAGTTAATGGTATTATCAATTTACCATACATTTTTAACATCAAAACTAGTACTTTTATTTTTATCCTCAGTTGCCATTACTTCTATAACCATTTAGGTGATATATACATCTACTGTTCATTTTTCACAAAGGTCTAAGTTCTCCAGTGCATAAGGAATGAATGAAGGAAAAGGTTGTCCTTGGAAGTAGAGGGAATTCTTGGTTCCTTCTATCCATCAATACTGATTAGACTTGCAAATAACGTGAGGAAAAATTACTGTCTAGATTTGTGGCCAGGCTGGCATATGTGTAAAAGTTAGGAAGGAAAATAAGTCAGCTGAGATGTCAGTCAGAAGCTGTTTAAGCTGTAATGATAAAGAGGATGAAAGAGTCTGTTCTAATTTTAATTAATGCTAAGGGGACAGAAGGCAAAATTCACATTAACATTCTGAGTAATCTTGAACATTCATTGTTTTCTGGCAGTCTTAGTCAGCAGCCTATTTGAATCAGTCAGTCTTAGAAAATTGTATTATGATATATTGGTTTGATCACTTTCCTAAATCTATTTGGAAGACAGCCATCATTTAGTAAACTGCAGAACAAAAGCATCTGAAGTACTTCACAAAAAAAAAAAAGAAAGAAGAAAGAGTAGATAAAATGCACCAAAATGTAAATTTCATATCTATATACCAGTAAGGAATATATGCCTGAGTGATCAAATGTGATTTTCCTTTGTTGATATTTGAAACAAGTCCTACAAGTTCCATATATTCTTTAATCCGTCTTTGAATAGAAAGCGCCTTTTACCATAGTAATTGGAATGTGCCTGGAAAACTTTATGTTGAGATTCACCTTGAAAGCTGTGCTAATAAATTGTGCTAAAACATCATAAACAAACAAATCATAAAACTGCACCTCTTCCCTTATGTAGCAGTCATCTGATATCTTAAAGGGTTAAAAACAGCAGAAGAAAAATTTGCAGAGCAAGACCAAGTCACTTGCACAGTTAATTTGTTTTTGCTGAGTCCATTTTTCAGAATTGATTTTTGATCTGGGCAATACATTGCAAGGAGCTGGAATTTTTGCAGCTAAAAGCAGTTGCTTTGCTTTTTTTTTTGTTTGTTCCAGTGTGGACAGTGCATATCTTCATACAATTAAAATTTGTGAGTTTTTTTAAAACAGAGGAAGGAATGTGAAGTACTTCAGGGTTCATTTCATAATAGTTTGTGGCTACCCAATAAAAAAAAAAACAAACACCTCAAAATCCCAGGTCAATCTTTGCCTAAAGGTCTGAATACTTAGACTTTGGGTGCATATACTTTCTATTAGATGTTACCCTAGTCCCTAAGTTTGTGCACTCAATGAGCCACATTGTGAAACGGAGCAGTGAAATAACTCGCTCAATGATCCACGTTGTGAAACGGAGCAGTGAAATAACTTGCTCACATCACAGCCCCATAAGGACTCCGCAGGGAGGTATTCCCTGGCCTGTGGAGGCTGAGCTGGAACAGTTCAGGACTTGCCTCCCAGACAGATACAATGCCAGCCTGACATGAAGCAGGAAAATTAAAACTGTAGTAATTAAAATTGTTATAAGATAGACTAGAACTGAATTTTTCTCTGGTCTCCTCCCTCCCCAGAGTGATCCCCAGTGACTAAGCAAGGAAGTCTAACTAGGATAATGGAATATCCCATGGCAGTTGGACCATCTTTAGCAGCAGAGATTGAGATAGCTTCATCCTGAATGTTTTTGCCACACTATTTAGAGCAGCCCTGTCAGAGGTGATAGGAGTTCTTGTGCCCTCAAAGTTCAAAAAGAAGTTTGAATCTTTCCTAATGAATAAAAGACATGAAACTATTTCTTGCTTATTGTCTCATTTTAGAAGAGAGAGCTGATTCGGCACTGCTCTGCAGAGGACAGTTTATGGCTCCATCCCGAGCCAGAGCCAGATACCTATATCCAAATGTACCAGTGAATGTCTTACACTGAGAATAAGGGCCCATTCCTCTGTCTGGAATTTCTTATTTCTTATGTTAAAGGATTTTGCGCTCTTTCAGCTGGCTTTTATAGCTCCTTTTTTTTGAGAAGTATCTCCCCATTATATTCATAAAGTTCAGGGCATCAGCTTAAAAGCTATTTTCCTTGCAGTTTGCACAGAAATTTCTGGAAAATCTTTAGTGCTATTTAATTTAAATAAATTATTACAACTATATTTTATTATTCTATTGTGCTTGACAGCACAAAAGCCTATTCCAAAGAGATTAAGGCTTCCTTCCTTGCAACCAGGTTTATTGGGAGAGGAAATGACAATTTCAGTTCATAAACAGTAACAAGGTTTTGCGATGAAAAATATAGATCAGAATGAAAATCAAATTTAAAATGTACAAGCCAGAGAATAACAAAATAGCAAGTGAAACACTGTTAAAGCATTGAATGATATGTGGGAGACAAATTCAATACATTTGATTTCAAGTTTCACAAAACTTGGCAAGTAATCTTCTCAGTACTAGGCAGTCTGGAATATCTCCATCTCACACCCCAGTGTAATCACGTTTAGCCAAAATATAAAACCCTCATCAGGAGAAACTGTGGGATATCAACCCTAAGATATTTATCCTATAGTCTAGCAGCTGTGATGCTTCCCTGAAGATGAGGTACTTTTCTTCACAATATCTCTCTGAATAAAATGGATCAGAGAACTGAAAACAGATCTGCCCTGTCTACATACCCTGCATGTAGCAATGGCCACATCTGTCTCTGTTTCATCTTAGGGTAAAAAAAAAAAAGAAAAAAAAAGAAAAAAAGTTTGAAAGACCTTCCCAGGAGTATGTTTTTCAAAATTGGTAAGTTGCTGTGCAACATTTCAGTTCTGATTTGTTGATGGTTTTAGTCAACTACTACAATGAAAGCCTAACTAATGAAAGTCAAAATGACTATTAATGACTATCAGTAGCAGGTGCATGGAGCCAACAGAAAGTGTCTTACAGCTACAAGCTTTTGAGTATATTAAGAATTCTTTGGGAATAAATGTTGCCCAGCAGTTACAACAGTGAGGGCAACACTGTGAGAGGTGCTGTGTAGCAGGCTTGCCACAGTGTTTTCAGCACTGTTTTGATTGGAGTTTTCCCACAGAAGAAAAGTAATTGGAAACCTATAAACTGTCTGCATTAATTCTTAACATTAACTGTATTGACGATGATGGCAAATAACCATAACATTCATTAGTTTAGACAGGCAAACAGTATTCAGCAATATTTTCAAAAGCCATGCCTGAATTGTAAAGAATTAGTCAAACTGACTAGCACTGAATTAGAAAGGCAAAGGCCCACCAAGAACTCAATCTGGCCACTGTCATGAGAGATAACTAAAAATGTTTTTATAAATATATTAACGACAAAAAGAGAGCCAAGGAGAATCTCCATCCTTTATTGGTTGCAGGGGTGGGGGGAACATTGCCACCAAGGATGAG